>NW_011495033.1:1062579-1097201 GCF_000754665.1 Bison bison bison | reverse complement strand
CAATAACACATTGTTACTTGGGCCATCATGAAATAGCTTTGTTACAGTGACTACTACCTTATGGGTGTATTTCACAGAAATGGTTTCTAATTGTTTATTGGAAAGCAAAGAGACTATTATTAGTGAGTAGAGAACTAAAGTTAGATTTGTATCCTCCCAGCACCTAACCCAGACTTGTAACATGTCAGGTGACCAGTAAAATTAACTCATGAGACCCAGTCCAGAATTAGGCAGAGGAATTCCAAAAGGTGCACTGAAATCGTCTCATGGTACTAGTACCACATTAAGTAAAGAGTGAAGATGCTTAGAGAATTTTTAAAGCACGAGAAGTAAAATTCAAACACAGCTCATGTTTCATTCAATATTGGGTTGGATGATTTTACATATCCCGTATTTACCATTATGTATTTTTTTAAATCAGTATGTATATTAGTCTTATGTACCTGCACTGTTTCTAACCATAATATCTTACTTAAGACTTAAATTTCTTAATATGTTGCTTAGTTATTAGTGTCACTCATTACTGAAAGATACTAGTTGGAATTTTTTTCCAGCCTGACTCTGTTTATTTTCTATCAACAAGAAATTGTATTTATTGGATTGACTCTTCCTTATATTATTTGTGGTTATTGTTAAGAAAGTAATTACTGGTAGAATCTGAGGTTTTTGTTAATCTGTATACTCTATTGTCTGTTGTCTGATTTTTCTCAGCTGTTATTTTACTATTAGTGGCTTTTTGTAACTACTGGATATTGTAGTTATTAGTTATGTTCTTTATAATTATATTTCTGCCTGCCAGAATTGATTGTTTAGGGTTAAAAATTAACTGGATGGTAGTGAAGTTGATTAGATCTAGTCACACAGACCTGGGTTCAGGACAGGGTTCTGCCTCTTCCTAGCTGTGTGACTCTGGGCAAGTTACTTGACCACTTAAACCCACTTTTCTCATCTGTTAATTGGGTGCAATAGTACTGTTATATAGAGGGCTTAAGAGTAAGTGGAATAACGCACTTAACCTTGTACCTGGTGCATTAAGTAAGCATTCAAAAAATTGTAGCTATTATGAACTTGTCTATCACAGGGCCTAATTGGAGTCTTATTAAAATATACTAAAGTTCATTGACTCTAAGAATCCAATGGTTATAAAACTATGCTATTATATACTACTAAAAAGAAATTTTAACATTAATTTTAACCCATATGTTAAAATGTTTTAAAATACTGATCTCACAACAGGTAAATAGATAAGTTACATTTTAAAAAAATTGTGGTAAAATACACATAACATAAAATCTACATCTTAGTCATTTTTAAGTGTATCATTAATGACATTCAGTCCAGTCACATTTGTGCAGCCACCACTTCTATCCACCTCCAGAACTCTTCCATCATCCCAAACTGAAACACTGTACCCATTAAACAATCACTCCCCACTCCCACCAGTCCCTGGTAACCACCATTCTACTACAGTAGGCATAAAAGTTAGTTACATTTTGATAGAAATTAACATAAGAGATTGGCAAGATCCTCTGACCAGGTCCTATTTAGCAAGATGCTTGGAGAAGCAGGCACGGTGGCGAGGAAGGGACTTGGGAGCGTTGATGTGTTTGAGGCTGTGGGAGCACTGGGGGGACTAGGGTGGAATACAGAAGGGCTGGTGTATCTTCATGGTTCCATCTTTAACTGTTTAAATTATTTGGTTCGTTTGAATAAAATTTCCTGAAGCAGGTAAAAATGCAGATTAATTTCTTCCCAGTTATTTGGACTCAGTACTGTTTGTGGAGCAATTCATCTTTTCCCTACTAATTTAAAGGAAAGTTCACTGTAGAATTTCAGAATGTTCCTTCGTAAGACACACTGTCAAAGGAGAACAGTTCTCCCGTGCAATCTCTTGTGACACTGGAAGTTTAGAGGTAATGGAAAAGCTGAAAAGCAGACACAAAAATTCATTGTCGATAATCTTGGCTCTTTTTTCTATGTAAATAAGGCCTCTCAATTCTCTCCATAGGAAGAACTAAAGAGTTCTGTTTAACCCTTTTAATTTGATGCTAAATTTGTTTTACTCTAATGGCGCAGTTAACTCTCATTTAGTGGTACCAGTTAGGAGTGATATGAGCAAAAGGAAGTAAAATCAGTGCGCAGTGTGCCCATTTGCATTAAGGCCTCGGAAAACCAGTGGGGAACAAACCCAGGGATGGAAGAAGCAGAGGCAAGGCGGCAGGCAGGGAGCTATTCCAGGGGTGCTCGCCGCGTGTCTGTTCTTACGGCTCTCTAGGAAATGTTTTGAGCTGCGCTTGTGTGCCGCAAGCACTCTTGGTGATCAGCCCAGATTAGGTTTAACTTCTGCTTTTAGTGCCACTCACAAAGGCCACATCAAATTCCATAAATTTTTTTTTAATTAGCGTATTTTAATATTCTTCAGTTTCATCAACATTTGTAGAAAGGATGAGGGCCAAATAAATACTCTGATGGCATGGCCTTTTTTATTTCCTGTTTGAGAGACATGTTTGTTTCCCTCCTTTTTCCTTTTAATCTCCGTCTCCCTGACACACCTGCTTCTGAACTCCATCCTCATCTCTCCTGCTGTGACAGTTCACTCGAGCTTCACGGTACCTAAGGCACTTTCAACTCTTATTTTCCACCAACTGTCAGTTGCAAAATAAGGTTGCTTTGTTTGGAAGGGAAAGGGTAGAATCCTTTCTGAATGTCTTCTTTCCCTTTGAAGCAGGAGCACTTCAGAGACAATTGAACTGCTTTTAGGTTTTTGTTACCACCCAGCTTTTTCTTCTGATAGATCCTGCCGTGAACACAGTTCTGTTGATAACATCGATTTGTTGCTATGGAAATATTGGTAATGTCACCGATTCAGCCCAGTGACTTTACTTCAGGTTCACGCAGGAGAAATGGGCAAGGCTTTAGGGGAGAACCTCATTAAAACTGAAAGCCATCAATTATAAGCAGGTGAAAGGTAAATGGAGCCAACCTTTTAGGTAATGAAAACAAAAGTGAACCCCCAGCACTTTCGCTGCATTCGCTGCATGCAATCAAGTGCCCCAGCATGAATTCTGACCCAGGAGAGTCTTTGACAAAAATCACAAATTTACACTTTCTCAGAATATTTCTTCTGCTTAAGTTTAAATCTCTTAATCCAAATTATTGGCACTAAAATGGTCTTTCCCTTTTGATCATCAGGACACGGACAGCAGCCAGTAGTTCCTCCTCCTGTCTCAGCAGCCAGTCCACCAACCAGCAGGCCCCAGCAACAGAATGGGAGCCCAGGAATGGGTAAGGCTGACACCCAAGAACGCGTGCTGATTGTGTGCGGCAGGCTTTTGAGTGATGATTTGAAATTTAATCTGGGACTAAAGGGAGTTTTCACAATGCTGCACATGATAGTTGCTTCTTGCAAAGAGTAATTCCAATTTTCATTGTAAAGTGTGTGATTGAAAAAAATGATTAAAGACAGTCTTTGAAAGATACTTAATATGCTTTTCTTTAAAAAAAAATCAAAATGATACACTATTCTCTGTTAATAATTTATCTGGTAGTTTCTCACTTAACGTCCTCTTGACTATGTGAATTACATAACTTTTAAATTCTCGCCTTTTAACTCTCCAGGATCCACTTACTTATTTGGTTTGTCTTGCTCCAGGTTTCCCGTTTGGGGCTCTTGGGAGTATTTATCTTAGCTTGAAGACAGTATCATTTATGTTGGTCATAGGTCTTGCTTCTGTCTCGTGGATGAGAAATAGTTTCTTCTTTCTGACTTTCTCTTCAGCAGGTCCTGAGAGACTATAATGGAATCACTTTGTTTACTCTCTGGCCTCTCCTTTAGGAACCTCTTCGTGTGGGATGTCACCAATGAAAATTATGATTTGTAGAATTTGGTTGGAATTTATTTTTAGAGTTTTTTTTTTCTGTCACAGCTTCACACACACTTCCTCCCTTCCCCTCCCCTCAATGATGAGTTTCTATTCCTCAGTGCTAAGGTTCTAAAAAAAAAAAGCAGGGTTAAGACATCACTAGCATTTCTGTGAAACTTTCAGGAGGTATGTCTTTTTCCCCACTAGTCTTTGATGTTTTTATCTGCCTTGTAATAGCTATCTTCTAGCCATCTCCTTTTACAAGTGGATCTATTTATATATAGCTGTCAAATTATGTACTGTTGGAGGGAGACGAGGAAATAGATTTATCTAAAATGGTAAGTACCCCCAAAATATTCACTTTCTTAGGCTGAAATACAAATAGTATGTTATTCTTCTCCCCACTCTCTGACCCCTGACAGATTTATCCTTGTGTCTGTCTTTGGCTTATATTGAGATCCATTTAAAAAAAAAATCAGTTAACGGTCTCTAAACATGTAACTGGATGCCGAAAGGAAAAGGACTGGAAGTGTATTGAGGGGGAATGGCCAGCATGCAGACTGGATGTGTATGTGTTTTTATAATTGTGTATTGTATACCAGATCGATATTCTGCACGTACACATAAGATGTTCTACAGAGAGCCTGTGCTTCCTCGACTTACCTTGAGGTAATTGTTACTGCTGTGTGTGTGAGTCGTCTCTTGACTCCCGAGTTAGAAAATTTTAAGATCTGGGACAGTTTATGTCTATTTTTTTACCGAATGCTACAAGTACCCAGAATAGTGTGGTGCTTGCTGTGGAAACTCAGTAAATAAATTCTGAATATGGAAGATACACATTTCTACCCGGATGCCATGTTGAAGAAATATTTTGGTATAGAAGATATGAAATCATTGGACTAAATTATTGCTTCTGAACTTGGAGGTTGAATCTTAATAGAAACAGCGTGCATATAAAGGCATTCATCTGCTTATAGGTGTTATATAATGACATATTCTTCCCAAGTGCAAGGCAGCTGCATAGGCTTGGAGGAAAAGGAGGCAAGAAGGGGCCGTGATAGCCAGTCCCCCCCACCCCTGTTCATCTTAAATGAAAGACTGATTCCTTGGCCTTTGCTCCCAATTAAACCCAATCCCATAAACTTCATTCTAGATGATCTGTTCCTGTAAGACCAGTTGAGAGCTGGGAGTTTTCTGGGGGTGTTTTGAGGAGATTTGTTTGTAATAGGTACTCTTCACCTCAGATGGTTCACCCACTGTGTCCCTTAATTCCCAGTCTTTCCTTCTTGCTCTTTCTCTTAGGCAACCAGTGGCTTGTCTTCACTTCTCAGTCAAGGTTATTTTCTTTCTCCAACCTATTATCTTGCCTACTGATAGAAAAGTTTAAAGATTCATCTCTGAAATAGCAGAGTCTGGATTCATTACCCTAATTATCTCAACCTCAGGATGTAAGTCAGCAGATACAGTCCTGAACATCTGTACACCCAGCCTTCATTTTAGACCTCACTCTAGTCTCCCGTTTCAGTCTGTGTTTGATTTCCAGATCTCTTGATTATTTAAAAGGAAAAACTAGGCTTCTCATTTTATATGATGTCACTAGTAGATTAAGAGTTCTTACAAAACTTACCATAAAATTTAAATAAAATAATGATTGTCCTTCTTTGTATTTGATTTTAAAGCTTCCACTGCATCTAAGGCTTTTGGTGCCTCAAAGACATTTGGAAAAGCTGGTGGTACCAGCCAAGTGAACAGCTCTGGGGGAACACAGGCCAAAGTGGTACCCATTGCCAGCCTCACCCCGTACCAATCCAAGTGAGTTATTTCATAGAATACATTTAGAAGGGACTTAGAAAGGAGTATAAGAGGTTGTTATGGGCTCTTGAGTTACTCATATGTGAACTTCAGGGTTACCATGCATAAAATAGGTTTCCTCTGTTTTTGTTTTTTTTTCCAGAAGGGGATGAAATTGCAAATTGTGGCAACCTTTAACTATTTCATAATAAAATAATGGCAGAAAGAGCAATCAGCCATAGCTTATGGAATTTCATTCATTTTAAAAGAGTTTGAAAATTAAAAGATTTAATGTTTTAAGAGGGTGGCTCAGCTGTAAAGAATCCAACTGCCAATGCAGGAGACATGGACGTGGGTTCAGTCCCTGGGCCGGGAAGATCCCCTGGAGAAGGAAATGGCAACCCACTCCAGTATCCTTGCTTGGGAAATCTCATGGACAGAGGAGCCTGGCGAGCTACAGTCCATGCGGTTGTAGAGTCAGATACAATTTAGTGGCTAAACAACAACAACAGAGTTTTAAGAACCAGTTGATAGTCTTAAGAGTAAAAATAAATCTTTGTTCTAATGCAGAAGGCATTTCATCTTCTCATCAAATAAACAGATGACTTTCAGTCCAGAAATTATTACTACAATTTTGTTGGCTCAAAAGAATATGTGTGTACTGGAGCCTATTATACAGAGTGAAGTAAGCCAGAAAGAAAAGCACCAATACAGTATACTACGCATATATATGAAATTTAGAAAGATGGTAATGATAACCCTGTATGTGAGACAGAAAAAGAGACACAGATGTATAGAACAGTCTTTTGGACTCTGGGAGAAGGCGAGGGTGGGATGATCTGAAAGAATAGCATTGAAACATGTATATTATCACATGTGAAACAGATCGGCAGTCCAGGTTTGATGCATGAGACAGGGTGCTCAGGGCCGGTGCACTGGGATGACCCAGAGGGATGGGATGGGGAGGGAGGTGGGAGGGGGGTTCAGGATGGGGAACACAAGTAAACCCATGGCTGATTCATGTCAGTTCATGGCAAAAACTACTACAATATTGTAAAGTAATTAGCCTCCAACTAAAATAAAAAAGAATATGTGTGTGTGTGTGTCAACCGTATTCCTATAAACTGAACAGATACTTCTTTTATATGATTTCTTTCCATTAAAAATTTTAGCAGTTGAAAATTAGTGCTCTTTTCAGAATTCTTTCAGATATCATTTACTTATTTATTCTTCAGTTGTTGGCAATGTGAGGAAGGGCTGTTCCCCTGTGAAGTGATGAGTAGGGTAACTAATGTGTCCAGGATGGGCACCAGGATTGGATATCAGACCTTGTGCCCCCCTCTCTCTAATGGCTTCTGTCTAAGATCATAATGCTTGAGAGTGTTTTCCTTTGGTGGCTTACCCAACACCACGTTCCATACCCTTGTGTTTACATTCCATGTGTGCTGGAAGTGAGACAGAAGTTTGACATCAGTTATATCAGTTCCTATAATTGAAAATAGCGGCAAAATATAATTGCTGGTATTACTGCATTTTCTAGCTTAGAACCTTTCATTAAGGGGATAGTGTTGCCTTGGTGATGCCTTTTGGAGAAGAGAAAGCGTTTATAAATTTACTTATTTGACAGGAGAATGAGTCAGTGTTAAATCACCTTGTGTGTTTTACTATTTGCTTATTCTATAAACTGTCAAACCTGGATGTCATCCTGGGGTTTTAATTAGCTGGATTAAAATACAGCTTCCCCTGGAAAATAGAATATGCATAAGGTAAGAAAGTCTCTAAGAAGATAATAGGGAGGGAACATTTCAGATCTTTCCCAAGTAAGACTCCTGACACTAAGATTATCTGTTTTTGATTTTTAGGTGGACTATCTGTGCTCGTGTCACCAACAAAAGTCAGATCCGTACCTGGAGCAACTCCCGAGGGGAAGGGAAGCTTTTCTCCATAGAACTGGTTGATGAGAGTGTGAGTATCTGTCAGGTGGGGAAAGAAGAGTCCTCAGCTCTGGGAAACAGAGGGCTCACCTCTGTGCAGGCCCATAAGGTGAGAAAGAACAGTAGGCCAAGAAGAAACATGCTTCTTGCTGCTGTTTTTCCTCTCTTGTAATCTTCTGATGCCATCTGTGGGCACAGGGTTCAGTCATAAGTAAAATCCTTGGTCTCAGACGGAAGCATTTATAGCAGTTGACATTAGTTTTCTAAATGTGAGTAGCCTCACGGGCAGGAGAAATCAGAGACGTTGTCTGACTTGCCAGGAGGCTTAGTCAAAGCCCCAAGAGGTGATGTCTCCTTGGGAGCCTCATGGAGCCCTGGGCCGCAACAGAAGGCACGTGGCAGCCTGGACTAGTGATAAGTGGTTGGTTTTGCGAGACATGCTTTCTGGCAGCGCAGACTTCCTGTGCTTTATGTAAACGAAGCCAAACCACGATGGAGAGATGAAAAATCCAAGTAGTGGCATCTCAACAAGCGTCTTGTCATGCTATATTTCTGTCCATTCATTTTACTTATAATCCCTAGTATATACTTCAGGCATTCTTTTCAAACAGCTGTATATTTCCTATTTGTTCACACCTCTAAGAGGGCAGAAAAAAATTGTTTGTTTGTTTTTTTATTGTTTCTGTTTTTTTTGAAGTTGGGATAGCACCGCCAATGACTGTGTCAGAATCCAAATTTTTTAAACCAAATTATTGGTCTCATCTGTCAGTTGGCTAAAAATTCAGCTGTTAATTTAAGTTTCTTCTCCATCTGTAGCGTTTTGACTGACAGGAAAGTACAAGTGAAAATCCAATCACGAGCAACCTGAAAGTATGATTTATTTTAACATTTTTGGCAATGACTCTTGAGTATGAAGTAATTCCTTGATCGGTGCAAATGCGAGGGAAGCTGGTGAATCACGGCGGCCCAACACACTTCCCTGGGGGCTTCAGTAATGTCACTCACGTTCAAAATACATTTTTTAAGGTTTCTAACTTGAGGTTTAATGAGGCGCAGTAATGGGGATCGGCTAGTTAAACCTGGGTTGTTTCGCTGGAGTTAATAACGTGAATGTGTGACTGTGAACTGTGTGTCTTCTGTGTGACTGTGCTGCTGTTTCCAAGATGTCACCTTGACACCAGAGTGTCCCGTTTTTCACTGGTAAAACGAGCTCCATAGTTCTAACCTGCTCTCTCTCACACGCTTCTGCAGGGTGAAATCAGAGCGACTGCTTTCAATGAGCAAGCGGACAAGTTTTTCCCCCTTATTGACGTGAACAAGGTATGGCAGTGTGGCGTCTAGACCAGAAACGGCCAAGTGATGGGGTGGGCACTGCTCTCCAAGAGCAGTGTGATGGTGAAGGCTTTTGAGACCCGATTTGATGGCACATCCCACGTTCCACGGCTTGGCTTCTTTTGCAGGTCTATTATTTCTCTAAAGGCACCCTGAAGATCGCCAACAAACAGTTCACAGCCGTCAAAAACGACTACGAGATGACCTTCAACAACGAGACTTCTGTCATGCCCTGTGAAGACGGTCATCACTTACCCACAGTTCAGTTTGATTTCACAGGGATTGGCGACCTGGAGAGCAAATCTAAGGACTCGCTTGTAGGTAAGTCTGTGCGTGAGAACCAAGATTGGTCATCATTAGTCCGGCTTGCACCACACAAGGGGGTGGCATGAGACGAGTCCTTGCTGCTTCACTTTCGGTTGTGCTGTCACGAGAGCCTCGACCATCTTTTTAATTTTGTTTATTTATTTTTGGCTGTGCTGGATCTTTGTTGCTGTGCAGGCTTTTCTCTCATTGCAGAACGTGAGGGCTACTCTCTAGTTGCCACGTGTGGGCTTCTCATTGCATTGCAGGGCTTCTCTCTCTGCAGAGCACGGGCCCTAGGGCATGCGGGCTTCAGTAGTCGGTGGCTCTCGGGGCTCTAGAGCACAGACTCTGTAGTTGTGGTGCACAGGCTCAGTTGCTCTGCAGCATGTAGGATCTTCCCAGACCAGGGATCGAACCCATGTCTCCTGCATTGGCAGACGAATTCTTTACCCTGAGCCACGAGGGAAGCCCTTGACCATTTCTTACTAAAATGCCGTGCTTGTGTCTTAGACATAATCGGGATCTGCAAGAACTACGAAGATGTCACAAAAATCATAGTGAAGTCTAACAACAGAGAAGTCTCGAAGAGAAATATCTATCTGATGGATATGTCAGGGAAAGTGGTGAACGCTACCCTGTGGGGAGACGATGTAAGTGCTCGCGTTGAGTGGCGGGAGTGTGTGCAGAAAGGTGGGGACACAAAGCTTCCTGGGTGGTGGTCTTGCCTCGGGAGCTGTGGGGTGTTGGCCATGTCGGCCGGGTGGACCCTTCCTCATGAACGTTTGGGCTCTCTGGGGAATATTTGAAAGCCTTTATGATTTACTTCTGTGAGATTTGCTGTGATTTAGGTTTTACGTAGTGAAATTTGCTCTTTCCTCTAACTCGGTTAGCTTTGCTGCATCTCTGAGCAGATTCTTGTGTGCGAGGTTACCTTGTATTGAGTCCATGTAGCGTTTATTGCATTCACTCTACATGGCTGTTTTCTTTGTTTTTTATAAAAAAACTTTCTGTGTGTCCTTCCTGCCATTGACACTTGTTTGTTTGTTGTTTCTGTTGTTATGCAGGCTGATAAATTTGATGGCTCTAGACAACCCGTGATGGCCATCAAAGGAGCCAGAGTTTCTGATTTTGGTGGACGGAGCCTCTCTGTCCTATCTTCAAGCACCATCATTGTGAACCCTGACATCCCAGAGGCCTATAAGCTTCGTGGATGGTAGGTTTTTTGGGGCTCAACACAGGGGCTATTTGAACTTGGGCTTGGAGAAGAACTGGTTCTTTTGGTTCCTATAATCAGCATGTGATCTGTCTGCCAAGCAGAGGGCTCTGTTACTAAATGAAGCAGTTCCTATATTTCTTGGAGGCATTATGCCTTCTGAGAGGATGGCTCTAAAGCCCGTAAACTGACAAACCTGTAATCCCATGACAAACCTGGAGAGTCGCAGGGAGCAATTAGGACAGGAACGCTGCCCGCCGACCTTGATCCTGCGAAGCAGGTGAAGACGGGCTGTAGCAGCTTTGTGCTGGAGCTCCGTGAGAGGAGGTGTCTTTCATTTCACGGCTCAAAGCCGTGGGTCTCTGCGGGTGGAGGGGGTGGTGGCTAGGCGTCTTGTTCCGTCTAGACTCCGGTGCCGATCGCATCTTCTAGTGTGTATTCACCAGACTCTGATCGAGTGCAGTGGGCACAATGGGCTTTTGTGGGCAGTATGTTGTTATTCACAAAGCACTCGGGATGAGGAGAACCTACTAAAATCTCCTTGCTGTGTCTAGCTATTTAGGGTGTTAAAACTCTGCCTCAATAGAGCACTTCAAACTGAAACCTGGTATGCAAGCATTGATGTGGTCAGGGGAACAAAGCCCTGGAACTCACTTGAGCTTGCAAGCTACAGAGTGGGGGTAGGTGGATGTTGATTTCCAACCATGTCCTAGGGTTTGAGTGACTAGAGAATTGCCTTGTATTACATACTCCCCTCTTTCATTTGAGCTTAATGTGAGCCAGTAGCACTACTATTTGAATAGTTTCATGACACATCTAAGGCTTCCCTGGTGGCTCAGTCGGTGAAGAATCTGCCTGCAATGCAGGAGACCTGGGTTTGATCCCTGGGTCTGGAAGATCCCCTGGAGAAGGGAATGGCTACCCACTCCAGTATTCTTGCCTGGAGAATCCCATGGGCAAGGAGCCTGGTGGGCTGCAGTCCATGGGGTCACAGAGAGATGGACACGACCGAGTGACCGACACACGTGACACATGTACTGGCATGGCCATGTCGCTTAAGCCAGCCTTGTGCGTGTGGTCCACGTGGATCCCTGTTCCGCTCTTCTGGTAGCTGGCTTTGCATTTTAGCGCAGGGCCCATTCATCAATAAGCGACCGGAAGGAACCACGGCTTCGGTTTGTCCTTGCTGCTTGATTTCCCGTCAGGCTCTGGAGCACGACCGCAGCTTAATTGCCCACGTTAAGGTCTTCATAGTTTACTTGTCCATAACTGTGATCCCAGTCAACGTAAGAAGACATGGCTGTCCTTGAATAAGGCAGCTTGGTGTTGATCAGAAAGGAGCTCGGCGTGTCCGCCCCCCAGGCAAGGTCTGGGGGTGTCTAGATCTCGGTTGCAGCAACGTGGAGTTTCTGCTGTACGAAGGGCTGCCTCTCTCCCTGTTGTTTCCTGATGAGCTGTCTTTGGTGGCAAATGTCTCCTCAGAGTTTTTGAAACTGTAAACTTGTGTTGCTAGTCGAAGTGAAATAGATTTACAGACCTTGCTGTGCCTCTGTGACGGATTTAGCCGCTTACCTGACAGAACAAAAAGGCAATTGTCTGCAGCTTAGGGCAGCATCCATTCTGTCCCATGCTCTCATTTTACGGAGCCTTTTCTGTACGTGGTTACTTTTAGTTATCCTCCTTTAGGGTGACATTGGTGTGTTTTTAATCTCAGACTGCCTCTTTCTTGACACGAGTGTGTTTCTGACACACTCCTCTTGGGTGTCCTTTCCTTCATGTTAGCTGATAATGTGATCAACTTTATAATTTAACATAATTAAATTTCAACTTTCATTTTGGCATAAGTAAAATCTCACTAAGAAGGTTAGTCTACAGGGAAACAGGTAAATACCTTCTAATAAATTATTTTCGATTATATAATCTTTTAAAATTATACCAGTCTTAAAAGATCTGGGAACATTTTTTGCTATGCCATTAAAATATGTCAACTGTCCCTTTCTAGCCTGGTACATTTCAGCGATGAGAAAAATGCAGCTGCTGAGCAAGAATGAGCATCAGTAGCCCAGAGAAGTACACCAGGACTCTCCATTGTTGCTTGTTTTGTTGTTGACTTTCCAGGTTACTGTTTTTTTAGGCACTTGGGCCATCTGGCTAGTGTTGATAGCAAGGCTAATTTAAGAAAAGGTTCTGTGGCAGTTTGGCACTGTCTTTCGTGACCACTGGGAGGCGTCAGAGCAATTGAGATTTAAAAGAGGTCACTCCATTTCTTCGGTAGACTTGAGATACAATGAGGAAGATGATACCTTCAGCCCCACTTGATCATGACCTGTGAAAAGTTGGACGGGGAGCACATAGCCTGTACCTGGCATATAGAAACATGTATCACATTCAACATGCATATAAAGTACCTGTTATTCTTTGTTTTTCAGGTTTGACTCAGAAGGACAAGCCTTAGATGGCATTTCCATCTCTGATCTAAAGAGTGGAGGAGCAGGTGGGAGCAATACCAACTGGAAAACATTATATGAGGTCAAGTCGGAGAACCTGGGCCAAGGTGACAAGGTATGCGGTTCCTGACTTTCTCCACAAAAGCGTGTATGATGTGTGAGAGGGTGAGTTTCCAGGTCCAGTTTCTGATAACCAGCTGTTAGACCTTAGTCCAGAGCCATGATTCTTACCTGGGGTGATGGCTAAGGATGCCAGCCAGAGTGAGGGAGCCATGCTTTCTAATAGGAGTATGTTATATCCCTCAGGTCAGTTGAGGCAAAAAGATGTTCAGAGCTCTGACTTAGAGAGTTGTGTAGTTCTTGGAGGAATCTTAATGAAGCAGTAGTAATCAAGTTATGTATTAACATGAACCGCATTCAGGTCCATATTCCTTTTCTGTGATTGTTCCTGCAAGCTGAAATGCCTGCAGACCAGAAAGGCAGCTTTTGAGATTACAGTTCATACTGAGTGTTAGTGAGTTTCAGCGTCAGACATGGAGTGGTTCACGTGTACCCTCACTGGCTATAGAGGATTAACCTCTTGGGGGCTGAGCACCCCTGGTATCCTCTAACAAGAATTGACTGGTATTTGACTGGAGTTGCAACTTCCCTTTCAGTGTTTGTGTTTAATGACCCCCGCCCCCCATCTTGCTCTGAATCTGTATTCTGTCAGCAGTTCAAAATTTAAATCATTTATTTCTCCTTTATGTTCCCAGAACCAGTAATTCCTGCTTTATTATTTTCATATTGTACAATATGGTTTTTATTCCTTACTGTCTCATTCCACAATACTTTCTTATCCATCACTGTCAATGACTGCAACTCATAATGCTGTTACACAATGTCCTGAGACTTAAACGTTGGACAGATCTGTGTCACTCTGGGTTTTCTTGTTAACCAGTTTCTTTCTTAGACCTAAGGGTAGACAGTAGGTAACAAGGAATCGGGCCTAGAGAGTACCTATTCACACCCAAACTTTCAAGTCACACTTGGAATCGGGCCCTTACCTGGAAATACAGAAAAACCCTTCAGGCATTCTCCTGGAAGACTCCCCTTCAGTAGAGCAGGAGTCCCCAACTCCTGGGCTACAGACCAGTACTGATCCACAGCTTGTTAGGAACCAGGCCACACAGCCGGAAATGGGCTGCTCCCTGTTGCTTGCATTGCTGCCTGAATCATCCTGTCTGTGGAAAACTAGTCTTCTACCAGAATGGTCCCTGGTGTTGAAAAGGTTGGGGACCGCTGCTCTAGAGCCTTTTAGAGTGAAGATTCATCTGGCCCTGAGTTCAGAGTACACCCAGAGGGAACTGCTCACCCCCCCCCAAAATTATTCGTCCTGTATCCTTTCCATGACAGTTAAAAGGCAAAGCAAATAGCAACAGAAAGCCTATGCTTGTGACTTGGTCCTTGCCACGTTTACTTACCAGTGATGTCTCCACTTTGAAGGCGCTTGTTCAGTCTTCTTGCATTCTACTGAACTTGGTGACTTAGACCGGGGGCCCACAAACAGGCCCATGGGCCATGTCTAGCCTGCCGCCTATTATAAATACAAATACATTGAAACCAGCCACCCGCTCTCATCTCTAGACTGTCTGTGGATGGTCTTGCACCCCAGCAGCAGGGCGAGTAGCTGCAACAGACTGTGACCCAATGGCTTGTAAAGCCTGAGATAAGATACTGTCTGGCTTTTTACAGAAAATGCTTGTTGACCAAAGACAAAGTTGAATCTAGATGATCGAAATCACTGCTATTGTTTTTAACATGGGAGGAATGGTTGAAGATAACTATGCTAGAGTTCACTGTGTCCTGGTTCTGTTACCTTCTGAGGGATAGAGGAACAGGAGCAACAAGATCAAGAGCTCTTGAAGTCTTTTGCTTTCATATAGTCATATAGTCTATTTCAGTTTTAATTAAATAGTTTAGTCTAATTTAGAATTAAGGACTTCCCTGGTGGCTCAGACAGTCAAGAATCCACCTGCAATGCAAGAGACCTGGGTTTGATTCTTGAGTTGGGAAGATCTCCTGGAAGAGAACATGACAACCCACTCCAGTATTCTTGCCTGGAGAATCCCCATGGACAAAGGAGCCTGGTGGGCTAGTCCATGGGGTCACAAAGAGTCAGACACCACTGAGTAACTAAGCACAGCACAGTTTAGAATTAACTTCTTTATTATTAAGGAGTAATATGCTTTAGAACTTGGTTTGTTACCCTTCTGGATTTTGTAGTCAGCTCAAGTAACTTCTGAAACTATAGAATGAATTATCCCTTGTAATCACATTGTGAGAGTATGCAAACACCCTCATATGTCAGGGCAAATCCAGTCCTGAACTTTGGTCTGTACTCTTTGCCTCATACCACTCTCTTCTCCTGAAGCCTGACTATTTTAGCTCTGTGGCAACTGTGGTGTATCTTCGCAAAGAGAACTGTATGTACCAGGCCTGCCCAACTCAGGATTGTAACAAGAAAGTGATCGACCAGCAGAACGGATTGTACCGCTGCGAGAAGTGTGACAGTGAATTCCCCAATTTCAAGTACCGCATGATCCTGTCAGTAAGTAGAATGGGTGAACAAGGACCGCTCTGGTGTTTCTTGAGTCCCTGCGAAGCTCCCGGCACTGTGGAGACTAGCTTGTCTCTTAGTTCAGGCTTTCAGATTGTCTGGGATGCTCAGCAGTGACTAAAAGCTGTCTTAGGGAGTGCCTCCTGGTGACTGAAGGGTGTACGATTTAACATGCAGACGACATTGGAGACTCATTCAAAACCTTTAGTCCAAAAGCCATTGCAGCTGGAGGGCCACTGAGTCCAGTGTGCCCGGATCCTGCATCTGAAGGTGATTTTTGTTGGGCTGTATCTCCCCTGAGAACTGAAATCACAGGTCCACACCACATGTTCCTGCTGTGATCCACACTTAACATTTTGAACTTCTCTCTTGGATACTTTTTACATTCTTTGGAAAGAACATAGCTATTTAGTGGAATCGGATTTTTTCCCTAGAAACTCTTTTAAGGAGTGGAAAAAGTCAATCTCCCAGTCTCCTTAGTATGTCTTCCTTTTGTTATTTCTGTGGTGTAATGATGTAAAGTTGTTTTTTAGGTCAATATTGCCGATTTTCAAGAGAATCAGTGGGTCACATGTTTCCAGGAGTCTGCAGAGGCCATCCTTGGACAAAGCACTGCTTATCTTGGGGAATTAAAAGAGAAGGTTGGCCATTTCCTGTATTATTACTGTAGTAGTTCCCATGCTATAACACTTACCTGTTTTTTGCTCTGATAATTTTTGGTCTATTGCTGGTGGGTGTTGTATAGCGTCTCTCACTGCTGACTGTGAAAGCTCATCTAATTCTAATTGTGTCCACCTTGTGCTAACAATGAGGTGATGAAGTAATGTGTATAAAATTCTTTAAAAACAGCCCTTTCTAAGTAGAAAGCACTTTTTCCTCCTGTTCTAAGAGTCGGTGTGCCTGCAGTCACTTGAGATCTGGAAGTATCTTCTGAAGTAAGCTGAAGTCCAGATACTTTTTTTTTTTGAGTCTGTAATAATAAACTTTAAGTCCATTATGGTTTTCCTGTTATAGTTTATCCTGGGATGTTGACTAGTTCCCTGTGCTTTACAGTAGGACCTTGTTATCCCCCCATTCTATATGTGATAGCTTCTATCTACTAACCCAAGCTCCCCGTCCATCCCTCTCCACCCACTCCCCCACCCCCGCCTTGATAACCATGTCTGTTCTCTGTGCCTTGAGTCTGTTTCTGCTTCCTAGATAGGTTCATCTGTGTCATATTTTAGATTCCACACGTAAGTAATGCTCTGTGGTATTTGTCTTTTTCTGACTTTGCCTAATATGATAATCTCTAGTTGTATCCGTGTTGTTGCACATGGTATTATTTCATTCTTTTTTATGGCCGAGTAGTGTTCCATTGTGTATCCATACCACATCTTTATTCAGTGTGCCTTTTTAAAGTAATAAACACTTTTCTGAAAAGTTGAGTCAAATCCTGGTTTAAATTCACATATAAGGTATGTGCTTATTTCATGTTGTCAGATGCGTTCTTACAAAGTAACTTTCTTTCGTAAGGTCACTTTCTCTATTTTATTTTTATAAAAGAGTATTTTCACATAGTAGTTTTGTTTAATTCAAGGACTAATTACTAGTTATCCTAAAGTTAAGAAAGATGTTTGCTCAGATAAAACATGAAGACCAATAAAAGCTATAGTTTCTGAGCCACACAAATTAGTATCTGTCTATAGATTTTTCTCCCCCATTGTCCTCCACATCAGTTAGTATACTTGTAAAAGCCAGTAGCGAAAAAGGATTTGTCATTTGTTTTGGTGTGTGTGTGTGTGTTTTTTTCTTTCCCGTCTTTTGTTCGTTTAGCTCTGCCCTTTTGTCTCTTTGAAATTGTCCATGAGCTCTCTGAAAATAATCCCAACAAGCCCTTTTGCAGAAATAACTGGAATTGACTTTAAAGTATGATGGTATCTTTTATCTGTTTTGCCTGGTCCTCTATTTTCATATCAGCTTTTAAGGCTCGAGGCAGCCTTTCAGGGTTTTTTATGGGCTTATTACATTTGACTGGTTTTACTGCCAGTGAATGAGGACATATAGGAACTCTCCCCTCAGGAATCATAATATTCTTGGAGTATGCACTCCACGCTTTCACTAATCTTGAAAGAATGATGGCAGCTGGTACAATTTTCTGAGGGTTTAACACATTGTTTTATTTACATACCCAAAAGCCTGAGGACTCTGTGTGCGTGTGTGCGTGTAGTAACCTTTATACAAAGAGTTCTATATATAACAAAGCTATTTTCATGTTCCAAGTGGCATGCAAATAATACTTGACTGATATGAACTATTAATTTTATTAAAAGTTCTTGTACATTTATTTTATGCATATTTGTGTAAAATGCTTTCTCTAATCCCTCTGTTTACCAGACTCTTTTTTTAACTCAGAAGCTTAATCAAGTGATATTTGAGAGGCCAGTAAGAGAGAGAAAACTGTGGATTTTAAACTTCTTCCCAAACCTTTGCCCATTTCTGTCTTCTTCACTTACCACATCTGTAAATCCAGAGGCTGAAATAATGTATATATGACAACTTGAACTTTTTTCCTGAGTCCTCGCCCATTCTTAATTTGTTCTGAAGATTCTGAGCCTCAGATTTATTCCATCACACATTTTGAAAGTTTAGAAATGTATTTCCTAAGAGTGTTTCAGTTTTTTTCTATTGTGATAAAATATACATAAAATTTACCATTGTGAGTGAGTGAGTGAAAGTCGCTCAGTCGTGTCTGTCTCTTTTGCGACCCCATGGACTATACCAGTGAACCAGTGAAGTTGCTCAGTCGTGTCTGACTCTTTGCAACCCCATGAACTATAGCATACCAGTCTCCTCCATCCATGGAATTTTCCAGGCAAAAGTACTGGAGTGGGTTGCCATTTCCTTCTCGAGGGGATCTTCCTGACCCAGGGATTGAACCCAGGTCTCCCACATTACAGGCAGACGCTTTACCATGTGAGCCACCAGGGAAGCCGCATGGACTATCCAGTCCATGGAATTCTCCAGGCCAGAATATGGAATGGGTAGCCTTTCCCTTCTCCAGGGGATCTTCCCAACCCAGGGATCGAACCCAGGTCTCCTGCATTGCAGGTGGCTTCTTTACCAGCTGAGCCACCAGGGAAGCCCACGTATACAAGTTCAGCGGCGTTAAAATACCTTCATATTGTTGTGCAGCTGCCACCATCATCCAGCTGTAGAACTTTTTCATCCTCCTCAGCTGAAACTCTGTACCCATCAAACACTAACTCTCTGTTGCCCCTGGCAGCCATCATTCCACTGTCTGTCTGTATGAAATTGAGTACTCTAGGTAGAATATTTTAATTTTTAATAAAATTCTACCTAAACAGTTTTATGCGATGAAATGTCACCTATATATTAGTCATTCCTAAGAAATTTCAAGCCACTGGGAGGTGATCATTTTCTCAGAGGTTTTCCTCCAAGTCTTTTCAAAAACCGTACAGATAATTTCAGGTGGTCTGGTAGTTTCCATGCCGACAGTTTTACGTTTTGTTTCTGCAGAACGAGCAAGCATTTGAGGAAGTTTTCCAGAATGCCAACTTTCGATCTTTTACGTTCAGGATCAGGGTCAAACTGGAGACCTACAATGTAAGTAACGTCACCCACGGTGCATGAGGGTAGCAGCACAGAACTGCTGTTTGTCACCCACAAGCCCACTACAGTGTTAGCTGTGAGTTCCTCGTTCACTGTGTTCCAGACGGAACCCGTAACACCCTGCATTTATTACTCACTGAGTCACACCAGCACTAGGGTACTGTTATCATCTCTGTTTTCAGATGAGCAAACAGACCAAGAGAGAGGTTCAGGGTCTTGTCCAGTATTAACATCCAAGGAAAACATGCTGTGTGGCCTTTTCAGTTAAACCTGGGGGATTTTGGTTTGTGTCCTGACAGAATGGACCCACATCTTCCCCATGGTTTGGGTTCTAAAGTCAGTATATGAAAGAAAGACCACATGTGGTTAAAATTACCTTGAAAATTCCTGTAATTGCTCATAACATCATATAGTTGTAAAATCATAAAAAAACAGCCTTTATTGAGTACTTACTGTCTGCCGGCTACTGTTCCACACCCTTTGCATACTTTGTCTCCATTCATCCTGGCAGTAACCTTGTGTGAAGGAACTCTTGTTGCCCGCGATTTGGCAGTGAAAAGCCATAGGCTTATGGAGAATTGAGTAACTTGCCTAAATTCATATGCTGGCAAGTGGCAGAGCTAATCATTGCACACAGGCAGTCCAGCCTCAGAGTTCTACTCATGCTTAGAAATCTGACTGAGTTTTGTAGATACAGAGCTGGAGTGTGCAGGCCCTGAGCTGGCCTCACCCCAGTCTGCCTCTGAAGGCACTGTCCAACCTAGTGAATGGGCAGTGGGAGAATTCAGGAAACCTTGCTTGTTTCAGGGTTTACTTGCTCTGTTTTCTTGTCAGGCCTAACTCTAATGCCTGCTAACAGCTGTGTTTGATTTTGTGAGCATTAAATGAACCTCTCAATGTCAGCAGTGTGGTATCAGGGTGGGGTAGGGGTGGTCGAGAGGGAGGGATGGAAGGGTCTCTGGTCCCCGTGTGACGTGGACGGGGTGGTGAAGGGTGGCGAGGTCGCCTCTCGTGGGGCTGAGACAGGCCACGGCAGGCCTCGGCCTCTGCTGCGAGCACGGCTGCTCTCCCCCAGCCCGCTCACAGAGCCCGCGGCGTGGCTTTAGCAAGCCACTGTCTTCTCTGGGCTCCCGTTTCTCGCTCTGTAAAGAGAACAGATTGAACTTGAAGAGCCCTCTATAGTCCGTCACACTTGGAGTCTCGGTTTCCGAGTGTTTGGGACCACGAGGAACCGGTGCAAGGACCTGTGTGGAAGGGAGGCCTTTGTTCCACCAGAAACCCTGGCCTGGGCACTCGTCATCACGGCTCCTTTACTGGCATCACGGGACTCCGAACCACCAGCGTGTCTTTGTGCTTTCTCCTGTTGGGATCAGTGAAACCAGGAACATGGCCACAGGCGTTTATTCGTTCACAAATCGTTCTTCTCTTTTCAAAGGATGAGTCTCGAATTAAGGCCACGGTGGTGGACGTGAAGCCTGTGGACTACAGAGAATACGGCAGAAGGCTGGTCATGAACATCAGGAGGAACGCGGCGATGTGAGAGGATCATGCCTATGGGGCAGGAGCTTGTGGATAGAGGGCTGAAGCAAACCACCCCCCCCACCCCACCTCCGACCTCCACCCGCACCACCATCCCCGCCCTGACTGACGGCGGTGCAGAGCGCCCCTCTACCATGGACTAAGCCATCACCTCTCGTCACACCTGGGAACCCACTGGCAGCAAAGGCACACAGTGGAACACGCCTAAGTGAAAAGGGAAATACGCTTGTGGGGCTGTGGTATAAACCGTGTCAGACCTCGGGGTCAGCTGCGCGGACCGTAGTACCACTCACTCCCTGTCTTTAGGTTTTTGTCAGTTTTACTAAGAGCTCATTATTTTCAACCAGGAATTATGTCACAAGTAATTGACCCTCAATCTGTAGACAGTGAAATAAATTATGTAAGTCGGGTTCCTGCTTCTCCAGTGCTGACACCTTCTCAGCTCGGGTCCCTTCCCAAGGGGGAGCGCTGAGAAGTGGTTTTGTGGAGGAACTTGAGTGTTTTAGGAAGCCCGTCTTCCTCGATTTCAAAGGCTCCCTTTCTAGAGGGGCCACACAGTTGTTAATGCCTGGATTGGCAATAGGGTAGAATTATTAATCAAAGTCATATCTTTTATATCTGAAGAATATCCTTCCTTCAGGGTTTAATAGACTGAGTCAGATGGGTCTGATATTAATCAAAATGGTCTCTTCTGAGGAAGGCTGATAAGCATTGACTTGCTGTCCCCTAGAGACATCCCGGCAACTCCAAAGCATGGCTTTCGTCTCCCCTTCAGTTAATGTTGCGTTTCTGTTGGTACGCCTTTTCTACCTGTACATGTTTCTTGAATTTGTATGTTTTCTTTTCTTGATTAAAGCTGTATTAAATAGAAGGGATTCTGAAGGGAGAAGCCCTTTGTTGCCATTGCCTTGTTTAATAAACAGTTTATTCTCTGCTTATGAATCCCACTTTCTTTGAATGCAAAGTGTTCTTGTAACTGGAAAGCAATTAATTAGCCTTCATAATAAATGTTCACTTGGGGAAGATGTTAACTCATTACAAACTCGAAGATTAGTCCAAAGCATAGAGATCATTCTTCCTAATGTCTGCAACCTTGAAATGCATCTTTAAAAGAATGAAAACACCAAAAACAAAAAGCCATTGTGCCCTGGAATGCTGATGATCCGGCACTTTGGGATTTTATTGATGTTTACACAGCGGTCTTAACACCAACCAGGCTTTGAAATGTGAACAGACAGTGAGCTGGTAAGAAAACAGTAATTATGCTACTGGGCTTTTCAGTCGGCAAGAACATGCTTGCTCTGTGTGTTCCTAATCATATTAATTATCTATCCGGTCGCTGCAGCCCCTCATCTGGCGTTCGCAGCACACCTCTGCAAGCGTCCAGGCGGCATTGCCGTCTTCCCGTGGTGCCAGGCCCTGGTTTTTAATGTGGGCAAGTGCGGCACATGGAGGCCCTTGCTGGGAGTGAGCACGTCCTGCCTGTGTCATCCTTAGCCTTCTTCTTCCGGGAGGAACCAGCTGGCGTCAGGCAGGATGACTTCATGGCTCAGAACCTAGGATGGCCTTCTCTCAGGCCCTCTAATTGTCTGGACACGGTCAGGATAGCCACTGGGCCACACTTGATTCTCCGGCCAAGGCCTCAGCGATTTTTTACGGAAGCTCCTTTCTGTCTGACCTTGCTCGTAAAGCGCTGACTAGAAAATTACAGTCTTCAGTGCTATGGTGGATTGACAAATTGTGGGTTGGAAGTGGCAATCTAGCTTTCAGCCTGGTAACCAGTCTTTTATATCTACCGCTCCCAGCATCCCCTCCTCTCCCCATCATGGCTCCCACCCCACGAAGAGCACTGACCGGCAGCGTGACCCCGACGCGTCTCCCGGAACATGGTACCAGCTGCCATGCCTTCTCCACGACCATGCGGTGACACCAGCACGTCTCTGCGGATGTGATTAGAAGCCCACAGAGGGATGCTCTGAGGTGGGGCGGCTCCCTCGAGGGGGCATGTAGAGCAGATTCCCCACTAAAAAGCAGATCACCGGCAGAGGAGCATCAGAAATTGGCTCCACTGTTTGGCTTTTAAGAGCTTCAGGTCCCTGAGGGTCACCTAAATAGATTCTGGCCCACAGTTCTTAGAATTCTCTTGGAGATAGTTTAACCTCGAAAGGCTGTTCGTGTTCTATTTCTCATCTTTCACTTAGAGATCAATGTTTATTTTGTGTACACCATGACATCAGCGTTAGACAATTAGGGAAAAATCTAATCATTTTGTCTTTATTTTAAATGGCTCTTGGATCCCTTCCAGTCTCATTGTGATGGAGGCAGTGGGGGGGGGAAAGGGTAATAATCTGATTTCTGTCCATATTTTCTGTGTTTTATGCTTTCCATTAAGGCCTTGCTAATCTCTGGTGTGCTCATTCTGACTTTTTGAACTTCAGGATCAAAAACTTCCCCTCCCCCACGTTCTTTCCTGAGTGGCCCATCTTCGAAAAGTATAAATAATATCGATTATGGCGTTTAATACCCTAATGAAACCCATAGTTATTGACTACGTAATTAATACACTGTCTAAAAGTGAAGTTTGGTAGCCCAGTATATAAAGGTTTAGATATTGACTTGTGTTTCTTTGGCAATATGCCTTCTCAGATTTTATTTATAGAAAATGAAACTGGTTGTTCAGTCTCTTCTCGTTGTTACTTGTTAGAAACCCACTACTACCCGCCCCCCCCCAGTAAATTGATGATTTCCTTATCTCAAAGAGGATATCCCCCACCCCCAGGGCTCCCACCCACCCTCTTTTATGTGGTTTGTTAGCTCATAGTGTTATAATCCACTCTGCTGCTAGAGCTATGGCTTTCAGAAACACTTTTAGGAATAATCTCTTTTTTTTCCCTCTCAAAAAAGACTTTAGATGTTTAATTTTCATTGTTTTGAAAAAGAAGCCAACTGAGTATGTTTTATTATTAAGCTGATAAGTATTGTTAATGTCAATTAAAAAAAAAAGAATGGGTACTATTTGAACCATTGATTATTTCTTAAGTAATCCATGTTCATTGTAGAAAAAATAACCTGCAGACAAGAAAAAACAAAATTGTCCTTAATCCCGCCTGTCAGCAATAATTGCTTATATAACTGACTACTTTTCTCTCTGCTTTTATGTATGTATAGTTTTAACTTAAAAATGGGATTATATTATGCATATTATTCTGTAACACTTTGCTCCTAGCACTAAAGAATGGACCTCTTTCCTGTTTCAATAAAAATAGATCTGCATTATTTTTTTGTAAATCTGCATAATTTTAATTGGCATTTGGCTATGTGTATGCATGGGTAAGTTTATTGAGCCAATTCTACTGGATGTGCGTATTTTCTAACTTCTAAACTTTTATTTTTATTTAGACCTAATTGGCATATAACATCACATTAATTTTCTTTTTTTGACTGCATTGAGTCCTCATTGCAGTGCACCAACTTTTTCTACTTGCGTTGGGGCATGTAGGATTTTCGTTCCCCTACCTGGGATTGAACCCGCATCTCCTGCATTGAAAGGCAAACTCTGAACCACTAGACCAGCAGGGAAGTCCATTAGTTTTAGGTATACACATACTTTCTAATTGTATTTTAAAAACTCAGCTTTTGAGCTTTTGATGGGCAGGAACATTCTCCTTTGCTCCAGTGTGAAACTGTGTGCCTCTCTTGTTCTGTACAATTCTCTGATCGTGCTTTCTTTGCCTTGGTTCAGCAAGGGCTCCTCTGACCCTGTATACCATCAAGAGCTGGCAGGTGGTTCAAGCAGGCACTAGAATCCTCTGGAGCAAAAGCAGGTGGTTGACTTGGGAGGAGAGGGCTGGAGCCATGGTGGCTTCTTCCTACCTACCACATGGACATGGTGGTGGCCAAGAAGAGGCCTGAATCCTCTTGTTTTCTATGAGAAATGGCCTTTTGAGAACACATCTGACTTGCATTATAAATCAACCTGATTTTTAAAAAAAATTTTTTTGACCACACTTTACGGCATGTGGGATCCTAGTTCCCCAACCAGGGATTGAGCCTGCACCCTTTGCCTTGAAAGCTCAGACTCTTAACCACTGGCCCACTGGAGAAGTCCCAAATTAACCCGCTTTTTATCTAAAGTTAATAATGATTATTAAAATCTTTTCATTATATTTGCGATGGCAGTTTCGAATCATTGAGAAAAGTACATAGCACCTGTCTTCATTGACCACCTGTGCCATTTTCTCCCTCTAGGTGACTTTTTTTTTTTTGGGCACACCGCATGGCTTGTGGCATCCTACTTCCCTGACCAGGGACTGAACCCATGCCCTCAGCAGTGAAATCATGGAGTCCTAACCACTGGACCACCAGGGAATTCCCCTACGTGACTGCATCAAAATACCTTGTCCCCAAGAACTGCAGTCTATTTGGAGCAAGGCTTGGGGCTAAGTAGTAGTATCATAACTCAAATTAAAATTCAGTAGATGGAGAGATCACTGGAGACTGGAGTCATCAGAAAAGATTTCACAAAGAATTAGGTGATGTGAGACTCACAAATTGTAGCCTTCATTTAGGTCAGGGGCTGTCTGATCTATATGGAAAA
The DNA here is from genome assembly GCF_000754665.1 of Bison bison bison. Lineage (NCBI taxonomy): Eukaryota > Metazoa > Chordata > Mammalia > Artiodactyla > Bovidae > Bison > Bison bison. The sequence goes on along the minus strand of NW_011495033.1, from coordinate 1,071,968 downwards.
TGCGTGCAACCCCTGCTAACAGCTATTCATTCTATATTCACCACAGGCAGATGAAGCCACGTAGATGCCATTAGAGTTTTAAGTAGCATCAAAGGAAACGGGGTTCCTGTGGAAGTAATGTTTGACCATGGCTGGTATAGAAGGACTTGCTTGTACTATCTCTTGCCAGGCCCGTAACTCTTCCCAGGTGGCACAGTGGAAAAGAATCCACCTGCCAATGCAGGAGATACAGGAAATGCGGGTTAGATCCCTGGGTCAGGAAGATCCCTTAGGAAAGGAAATAGCAACCCATTCTAGTGTTCTTGCCTGGAGAATCCCATGGACAGAGGAGCCTGGTGGGCTACAGTCCATGGTGCTGCAAAGAGTTGGACATGACTGAGCAACTGAGCATACATAACTCTTCTTGCATTGGGCTTGCAAGTCACATGAGTTTGTGACTTGCCCGTGACCTTGTGGCTGAGACCCAACCCACCACCTGGCCATTTTTGCAGCCCTCCAGCTTTGCCAGGCTCTTGATAGCTGTCTCCTTGGACCACCCCCTCCTCCTTAGCTCTTGATAAATCTCAGAAAAAGACTTTTCATTTCTTTTTCAGCCTTGAATACAGACCACATGAAAAACAATCCCACCTGCCTCGTGAGATATATTTATATCCAATTCAAAAGTAATCGTGTAAACTTTTAATAATTTTGAGCCATTCTTATAAAAAATCATACCTGCTCCCTGGGGTATTACCCGGTTGGTAATTGGAAGTTTGTGCTGTCATTAAAAATGACAGCTTCCTCAGTTAACATTCTTGGTGCTTGTAAAATGCAGATAAGTCAGCCTATATTTAACTTGTGTGGGGCAGCTTCCATTCCTTGGTTAGGTAACCAGGGGCTGGTGCTGGGAAAGCAGTAGAGCTCACTGCAGGGAGCGGCAGCTTTGTGTCCATGAATGCCTCCCCCCGAAACGCAGTCAGAACAACCAGGACTTTTTAAAAATAAGCTTGGATTGGGCTCTCATCTCCCCTCTCACAGTTGACACTGCTGTTCATGTTGAAGTTTATTTATATCTTCAGTCAGCCATGGTACAGAGGTCATTTCTATTGGCCTAAAATTTTAGAGGCTTATGTTTGCCTCGGAAAGCTGATCTCCAAAGCACTTAGGCTTGGAATGCAAAGCTGGTCTTCTGTGGAAGTTTTCTGTCTCCACAGCAAACCTCTCCCCTCCTGCTTCTATCACTACCACCACCAATTCCTCTCTCCATCATTTATTTAAAATTTGAATAGCTTTCGGAGGTGCATTCCTGTAAACGAGCTCCCCACCTCTAATGGGCTCTCTCCAGGCAGCAAACCTTCCGTAAAGGAGCCACTAATTAAGCAGAAAACAGTTTGTCTTGCTTAGCCATGTTCCATGAATCTAGCAGTCAATTTAGAAGATGGCAACATCCTTCTTTATGGCTATGATTTTAATAATATTCTTTTGTCTTTCTGCCAGCGGTTAGGGTGTTTGTGTACGCGTCTTCCTCTCCACCTTGAAGACTCGTTGCCGTGGACTTTTTATGAATATCCTTATTAAAGTTACTCTTGACGGATCAGACCCTTGCCGAGCCTTCCTGGTCGGAGAGCCGGGCGGTGGGAAAGCTCGTCCATTTGCAGTGAAAGCACGCACCCGGGCTCCCAGGGAAGATGCCTGTCAGTCAAACGGCTCTCTTGTTGTGAGAGGCCCCCAAGGCTCTCTGGCCTTCTCCATCTGAAGGTGTTAGCAGGCTTCCCCGTTGGCAGATGTGCACACCCCGGCCAAGCTGCACATGCCTCCTATTCGAACCTTTAGTTCCTGGAGCCGAGTCTCCTTGTGTGTGTGTTATTCAAGTGCCGGGAGGCTAGGAAAAGCAGGGCCTTCTTAATTAGAAAGCAACATTCTTGCATAGTAGTGGTGTTCCGTTCGTGGCATAATTGTCACAGCAAATTACCAGTTAGGTTAAATATTGAGCTGGTAGTTCTCCGAGCTTCAATTATTTGCTCCACCCCACCCTCCCCACCCGCCCCTACCCTCACCATCACCTGCTATCCTGCACTTCTAACTTGATCTTCTGCCAAGTGGTAGCTTTTAAGTGAGGCTTAGAGAAGATACACTTTACAGCAGGAGCAATAAATCTGGCTTTGGGCAAGTTATAGGACGCTGGGAACATCTAAATGAGGGGTGCAATTTTTGCTCTGCGTGAAAGCGGGGGATAAGCTGGGTCGTCTTTCCTGACTTCTTACTCCAGCTATAAAACCGTTAGGTCAGTCAGTATATCTAGCAAGGCTGTCTCCTAATGTGAAAACCCTATTTGAGATGCCAGAAGAAATGCAAAGGAAATATAAGACTCAGTCCGTTCTCTCTAAATTTTCATCGGTGAGGGGGAAGGCCCACAACATGGTAGAGTACTTCTTATAAAGAAGCAAAGTAGGAGACTTCTCTGCAGGTCCAGTGAGTGGTTAAGACTCCTAGCTTACACTGCAGAGGTCACCGGTAGGATCCCTGGTCAGGGAACTAGGATCCTGCAGCCAAAAAAAACACAAAATGATAGCTATGGGAAAGGAGCCGGTGGAGAGGAGGGAACAGACTCTGGCGGAGGCAGTCCCAACACATGTGAATTGTCATCGCAAGGGCAGGAAAATGAATTGGCAGGGAGAAGAGATCCATCTCCAGCTGAAGGAAGAGCACACAGTGTGGGCGCAGGAGAAAGGGAAGTGGGTGCAGTGTTACCAAGGAAATCAGCTCGGTTCAAGGGCTTGATCTTTGTAGAGAAATAGGAAGTGAGATTGCTGAGCATCGGGAGAGCGGCCTGGACCTTGATTTACAGGGAGCTTAATGTTAAGCCCTTTGGAATGTGGGTCCCAGCTAGCATCCTTTGTCTTTAATTGACCGATTGTCGGCTGCTTCCTGAGCCGGCGTTCAGGCCAGCCAGAAACCCTGGCAGATTGCTCCAGTGCAGCCTCTCTGCTTAGCCAACTAAACCGCCGAGGAAATCCTGCAGGGAATGTTATTGGAATGTTGTACACTCCATTCCTCACCAGCTTCATGCTGGGCGGCTCATTTTCTTTGGACAGAGATAGACTGGCTCCCTCTCTTGTTGATGGAATGAAAATTCTCCCTTGCATTATGGCTCATGTGATAGCTTTGGTGGCGGTGCCATGGGGGTAATGAAGAGCCTCTTAATGGCTCTAGTTAAACCCAGTAATCTCACTCTATCAACCTTCAGCTGGCTGTGGGACTCTAACCCAGTTTTGTATTCCTTAATGCCTAACACCCACCACTGGCATCCGGAGCACATTTATAAATGGGTGCTCATTCCTTGACTCTGGGATTGCGCCTCCTTCAACTCCACTTCTTGGCCAAGGTCAACCTCTCTGAATAAACCAGGGAAGGTGAAGTTATTTTGGCCTCAGCATCACCCTTCTCAGTCTCTCAGCTACTGGGCTGCTGGTATAGTGTCCCCAAGGCGAGGAACTCATTTTATCCTGGAAAATGGGGAGCCGAATTTGCTTCAGGACCTGCCTAGGTCTAATTAGCCCCGGTCTGTAAGCAGGTGTGTGAGCACGGTTTGTGAGGTGGTGTGTGTGCACACGTGTGCCCTTGGCTATAGGAACCTGGGCTCAGCAATGGCTGCTGCTCCCTCTGGGGGGCTCAGTCCTCTTGTTCTCAAGAGAGCTGGTGCATGAGCCCACTTTACCCGGGTCTTCCTGAATTTCCCAGGTTCACCCCCAAATGGAAAAGCATTGATGAACTTATTTGTAGGGAAAGGAATGGAGACGCGAATGTGGACACGGTGGGGGAGAGGAAGAGTGGACGAGTGGAGGTGGCATCAGTGACATACAGACACTCTCCGGTGTCAGAGGGACAGCAGGTGAGAAGTTACTGTGTAGCGCAGGGAGCCCAGCTGGGTGCTCTTCAGTGACCTGGAGGGATGGGATAGGGGGACGGGATGTATGTATAATTATGGCTGATTTTGTTGTTGAATTTCAGAAACCAACACAACATTGTAAAAAAATGTTTTAAATTTAAATTAAAAAACCGAAAAAAAAATGGAAAAGCGGCCAAGTGGATATGAATGTCAAGGCAACTTTCTGCTGTGCCTGAGTGAACTAGGAAATGCACCCCCACACATCCCCCGCCCGGGGCGGAGTAAAGATATAGGTGCGGAGAGAGGTCATTTTAACCTAAATTAAATAATGGAAATGACAATTATGAACAGCACTGAGAGCAATGACTAGGCAGCCAGGGCTACCTGACCATGACAAATGGCTCTCCGGGGAGGGGGTGGGGGGCGCAGGGCTGCTGCAGGGCGCAGCCTCCTGTCCTGGTGGAGCCGAAAAAGGGTCCCTCCACCCGCCGGGGCGAGAGGCAGGGCGGGCGCTGCCTGATTTAGCCTGGAAGTTAAAATCGCTGGAGCAGTTTATAGAAACAGAGGAGTGAGCTGTACCGCACAATCAGTAGGCAGGATCCAGAGATGATGGCATAAACGTTTCAAATGTGCTCAGGGTAATTAGTTTTGAATTACCATGTGCATATTTTAAACATTTAAATGATCATCCCAGGTTTTCGAAAAACAGTTTCACACGGCCTCATGTCGCTCCCCCTCCCGGCGCGGCCTCCCCGCGGGAAGGCAGCCGGCGCGGGGCTGGAGATGGAGCCAGGTGGATGGAGCGGAGCGGTTCTGCGGCAGCTTCGGTGGAGAGAGCAGAGCGGGAGCCGCGCTAACCCCGCGGATCAACGGGGATTAGGCCTCAGCCCAGGTCCTGGCGCAGACAGCTCGCCCAGGACTCTCCTTCCTCCAAGCCACTGTCGTCTGTGCCAGTTTTTTTTTTTTTTCCCAAAACGATTTGTTCAGCTTTCATGTTTTCCATTGTGCGTGAAAATGCAATTCCATTTGGGTAGCTTCTCCCTCCCCCGCCGCCGTCCCATTTTATTTTATGAAGACCTGGACAGCTGGGAAACTTGAAAGATGGTTAGCCAGGTAGGAATAACATGAGGGGTTGTACACTCGGGTCCATGTCCACCAGTCAACTTCCAGCAACTTCAGTCGACCCCTGTGTTTGGGCCAGAATGCCAATAGAAGTTTCTAAAATCCCTAACTCGGTGGAGAGTGGAAAGGGCAAACCTGCAGTCTCTCTCCTCTTACAGGAATTGCTAAAGGAGGTGCACGCTGGTGGCATCTTTCACAGGACCTTCCCAGGTCCTTCCCGTTCGGAGAAGCGGGTATTTATAAAGTCAGGTCTCTAATAAAGGACCTGAATTTGGAGCAGAGGCTTAGAAAGCAGCCCCGGCATCCTTTTCTCCCTGTTAGATGCTGTTCCTCCAGCAGGGGGAGCTGGGAGAATAAAAACTAGGAGCCCTTGTCTAGGACCTTTGGAGTGGGAGCTATCTTTGCTGAGATCCTGATTGAATGAAAATTGTTCATTATGCAAACTGTGTGGTGATACACAGAGGCGGCCCCCAGGCACAAACCCCAAGTAGTTGCTTTTTCTCTCTGCAGATTAAAACATATGAATTGCTTTGATGTAATCTTATAACAAAGCCTAATAGAAATTTTATTTCTTCTGAAGTTGCCTGTCATTTCTTATTGCCCCTCTTCTTATGTCCTATTAATACCCTTACAGTCAGGGATACGCGGCTGAGTTTAGACTGTATCTGAGGATGGAAACAGTGTGCTTTCCTTGGCAACGGCCGGGGTTATTTAAATACACGTACACTGCTTGCGATATGTTTAGTCTCTTGGTTTTTCCCGCCACCCCCCACTGCTATTTATCATCTTAATGGAATGCTACAGAATATCACATTATGCAATGTGTTTAAATTGATAAATTATATTAGAAAAATATTAGATCGGATTTTTTAATGGTAAGTGGGTTTTGTAGAAATATTTCCTCATTAGTAGATCAGCTGCTTGCAGGGTAGACATTGTAAGGATTTGGGAATAAGCTATATTTATGACCTATTTGGCTAATTAAAATTAAAGCATAATTTTAGCATGAAGTTCCTGCAAGACTTTGCAGAGAGGGTGGAGGAAGAAACTTGCCCAAATCCAGTTACTTTTAAATGTCAGTTGCCATAACAACTTCACATGAGCCATATTTTTGCTTGAAAATTCCTTTTAGGATTCGGTTGCTATAATAATTTGCCTCAGCTCTTTTTAGGAGGCATATTTTCCTGTTTTCCTTTTGTGATCATTTCAAGGCTTTCAATCCTGTAACAAAAATGACCATGTAAATAGCTCCACTCTTCTTTCCTTCTACAGGAGCAGAGTACCCCCCTCCCCAAAATAGAAGTGTAGGCTACAGGGGATTCTTTTACAGGGAGGGGTCTCCCAGACCACAGGGGAAGAGGGCAAAGTTCTAGGGCTCCGTTGCTGCAGGAGCCTGTGTCCTTGTAGTTGGGAATCATTAAGCCCACAGAATCTTCTGAAGTGTCACTGTTCAGCTTTTCTGTGTCCTGGGGGTTTTGCATAAGGCAAAAGCAGATCTGACCCTCTGAAGGAAGTCTAGGTCCGCTCATGTATTCTGGAGGCCTATCGCCTGTCATCAATTTGTTGTTCAGAGGAAATGCTGGCATTTGATGACTGAATGAGGCAATCCCCAAAGTATTCACTTAGAAGCAGAGTGGTAGCAGAGTCAAGTTCTGTGGCCTTTCTTTAGCTGTTTAGCTGTTAACCTTAATTCATTAGATGATGTGACCTCAGAGAAGCGCTTGCATCTAAGATCTTCTGGCCACAGGCACACCAGAGGGGACCAGTTGCCACCAGCCTTCCAGCTCTCTCTGGGGCCGACACTGTCTTTGCTGAGGGCAAGCTTGGGGTCCCAGGGAAAAGGTGTTGCAAGTGGGAAGAATATTTAATTTCAAAAGGCTTGTGGTCCTGTCTCCTTGGAGGAGCTCTGCTGTTCTTACTCACTTCTGGTGTCCCTTCCCTGGGGCAGAAGTTGCGATCGAGTCTCTGAATTGACCCCACCATGACTTTAGTGACCCTAGCCTCTCTTCTGGGTTCTCCCCATGGTCCTTCTTCTCCCCTGACCATCTTTCCTGTTCTCGCTCCAGCTCTTTGGTGAGATCTCGAATTGTCACATTTTTCCTGTGACTTGGAGGCTTGCAAAGGAACTGTGGGACTCCTGCTAGGAGAATAATAAAGAAAAGAGAGGACTTGACGGCTCCCCTATGATCCCCGGGGACTCCACAGTGGGCAGCCCACTTGGCTTTCTGCTGTCCGTGCCTGTGTGGGGAGGGGAGGGTAACCCCTGCCATGACCCCCACCTCTAAGGGTGGAAGTGAGCATCAAATGCAATGATTTGTGACAAAGAGAAAGCGTAAAACCCTCTATAAATGTGCCAGGGATAAAAAGTATTATATTTTCTCCTCGGAGTGAAAGCAGACTCTGGAAGTATGGAACTTATACTCTAGAAAAATCAGCTGGGCTGGAGACATGAGCTTCTCTTTCCACACCTTGGCGGTGTGTCTCTGAAGGAGACTTTGGTGAAGGTCTGCGTCTGTTTGGGGATGTTCAACCTTTTGATTGTTCTGTACACGTTCGCTGAAATGTAATACTTGACATTTCTCAAGCACTGGTTGTGCTTTTTTCTTGTTTTTCAATCTGAATGTAACTGAACTATACGTTCAGGGAAGTGGAAATAAAACATGATTGCTTGGTTTCGATGTGAAGCTGGAGTTTCTGCTTCACTTTCATCCTCCTTTTAAGGATTTTCATCCTTTCCTCAAGTTTCAGTCCCCAGGCACGGAAAGCAGACTGTTCCTTCACACAGGAGGAAGACAGAGATGGGGTGGGCACAATCTGAGGACTCTGCGATTAGATAGATATGAGTTCAAATCCCACATCCTCCACTTATCCGATGTCAGGATTCATTCCCTCATGTGAAAAGCATGAGGGATAATGACCCACACCTTTCAGACTGTTGTGTAGGTTAGAAATAATATTTGTAAGTATCTAGCATCAGTTCAGTTCAGTCCCTCAGTCCTGTCCGAGTCTTTGCTACCCCATGGACTGCAGCACACCAGGCCTCCCTGTCCATCACCAACTCCCAGAGTTTACCCAAACTCATGTCCCGTGAGTCGATGATGCCATCCAACCATCTCATCCTCTGTCGTCCCCATCTCCTCCTGCCTTCAATCTTTCCCAGCATCAGGGTCTTTTCAAATGAGTCAGTTCTTTGCATCAGATGGCCAAAGTACTGGAGTTTCAGCTTCAGCATAAGTCCTTCCAATGAATATTCAGGGCTGATTTCCTTTAGGATGGACTGATTGGATCTCCTTGCTGTCCATGGGACTCTCAAGAGTCCAACACCACAGTTCAAAAACACCAATGCTTCTGTGCTCAGCTTTCTTTATAGTCCAACTCTCACATCCAGACACGACTACTGGAAAAACCATAGCCTTGACTAGATGGACCTTTGTTAGCAAAGTAATGTCTCTGCTTTTGAATATGCTGTCTAGGTTGGTCATAGCTTTTCTTCCAAGGAGTAAGTGTCTTTTAATATCATAGCTGAAGTCACCATCTGCAGTGATTTTGGAGCCCCCCAAAATAAAGTCTGACACTGTTTCCCCATCTATGTGCCATGAAGTGATGGGACCAGATGCCATGATCTTCGTTTTCCGAATGTTGAGCTTTAAGCCAACTTTTTCACTCTCCTCTTTCACTTTCATCAGGAGGCTCTTTAGTTCTTCTTCACTTTCTGCCATAAGGGTGGTGTCATCTGCATATCGGAGGTTATTGATATTTTCCCGGCAATCTTGATTCCAGCTTGGTCTTCATTCAGCCCAGCATTTCTCATGATGTACTCTGCATATAAGTTAAATAAGCAGGGTGACAATATGCAACTTTGATGTACTCCTTTCCTGATTTGGAACCAATCTGTTCTTTCATGTCCAGTTCTAACTGTTGCTTCTTGACTTACATACAGATTTCTCAAGAGACAAGTCAGGTGGTCTGGTATGCCCATCTCTTTCAGAATTTTCCAGTTTGTGGTGATCCACACAGTCAAAGGCTTTGGGATAGTCAATAAAGCAGAAACAGATGTTTTTCTGGAACTCTCTTGCTTTTTTGATGATCCAGCAGATGTTGGCAATTTGATCTCTGGTTCCTCTGCCTTTTCTAAAACCACCTTGAACATCTGGAAGTTCATGGTTCACGTATTGCTGAAGCCTGGCTTGGAGAATTTTGAGCATGACTTTACTAGCGTGTGAGATGAGTGCAATTGTGTGGTAGTTTGAGCATTCTTTGACATTGCCTTTCTTTGGGATTGGAATGAAAACTGACCTTTTCCAGTCCTGTGGCCACTGCTGAGTTTTCCAAATTCACTGGCATACTGAGTGCAGCACTTTCATAGCATCATCTTTCAGGATTTGAAATAGCTCAACTG
>NW_011495033.1:1051394-1062333 GCF_000754665.1 Bison bison bison | reverse complement strand
CCCTTGGTATCTCTAATTTTCTTGGAGATCTATAGTCTTTCCCATTCTATTGTTTTCCTCTATATCTTTGCACTGATCACTGAGGAAGGCTTTCTTATCTCTCCTTTGCTATTCTTTGGAACTCTGCATTCAGATGCGTGTATCTTTCCTTTTCTCCTTTGCCTTTCACTTCTCTTCTTTTCACAGATATTTGTAAGGCCTCCTCAGACAGCCATTTCGCTTTTTTGCATTTCTTTTTCCTGGGGATGGTCTTGATCCCTGTCTCCTGTACAATGTCATGAACCTCCATCCATAGTTCATCAGGCACTCTATCAGATCTAATTTCTTGAATCTATTTCTCACTTCACTGTATAATTGTAAGGGATTTGATTTAGGTCATACCTGATTGGTCTAGTGGTTTTACCTACTTTCTTCAATGTAAGTCTGAATTTGGCAATAAGGTGTTCATGATCTGAGCCACGGTCAGCTCCCGGTCTTGTTTTTACTGACTGTATAGAGCTTCTCCATCTTTGGCTGCAAAGAATATAATCAATCTGATTTTGGTATTGACCATCTGGTGATGTCCATGTGTAGAGTCTTCTCTTGTGTTGTTGGAAGAGGGTGTTTGCTATGACCAGTGCGTTCTCTTGGCAAAACTCTATTAGCCTTTGCCCTGCTTCATTCTATACTCCAGAGCCAAATTTACCTGTTACTCCAGGTATTTCTTGATTTCCTACTTTTGCATTCCAGTCCCCAATAATGAAAAGGACATCTTTTTGAAGGTGTTAGTTCTAGAAGGTCTTGTAGGTCTTCACAGAACCATTCAACTTCAGGTTCTTCAGCATTACTGAACAGGGCATAGACTTGGATTACCATGATGTTGAATGGTTTGCCTTGCAAATGAACAGAGATCATTCCGTCATTTCTGAGATTGCATCCAAGTACTGCATTTCAGACTCTTTTGTTGACTATGATGGCTACTCCGTTTCTTCCAAGGGATTCTTGCCCACAGTAGTAGATATAATGGTCATCTGAGTTAAATTCACCCATTCCAGTCCACTTTAGTTCTCTGATTCCTAAAATGTTGATGTTCACTCTTGCCATCTCCGGTTTGACCACTTCCAATTTGCCTCGATTCATGGACCTATCACTCCAGGTTCCTATGCAGTATTGCTCTTTACAGAATCAGACTTTGCTTCTATCACCAATCACGTCTATAACTGGGTGTTGTTTTTCTTTGGCTCTGTCTCTTCATTCTTTCTGGAGTTATTTCTCCACTGATCTCCAGTAGCATATTGGACCCACCTGGGGAGTTCATCTTTCAGTGTCCAATCTTTTGGCCTTTTCATACTGTTCATGGTGTTCTCAAGGCAAGAATACTGAAGTGGTTTGCTGTTCCCTCTCCAGTGGACCACATTTTGTCAGAACTCTCCACCATGACCCGTCCATCTAGGGTGGCCTCACATGGCATGGCTCATAGTTTCATTGAGTTAGACAAGGCTGTGGTCCCTGTGATCAGATTGGTTAGTTTTCTGTGATTGTGGTTTTCAGTCTGTCTGCCTTCTGATGGAGAAGGATAAGAGGCTTATGGAAGCTTCCTGATGGGAGAGACTGACTGAGGGGGAAACTGGGTCTTGTTCTGATGGGTGGGGCCATGCTCAGTAAATCTTTAATCCAATTTTCCGTTGATGGGGGAGCTGTGTTTCCTCTCTGCTATTTACCTGGCATATAATGGGCTAAATTTAAAAACTGCAGTAATGATTGCTGTCCATGGTTGTGGAAGGGTTGAAATTCCTTTGGTCAGTCTGGTCCAGCTGCAAGTGCCCTGTGTCCTCTGGGGGGAGGGTATATTTTTCACCCCCTCAACTGATTAGAATAAAACCTGAACTCCTGAGCCCAAGGGTGACCTTCATTTGCAGAGTTCTTGAAGGAATCTGGGACAGTAGGAGGACAGCATTCCAGGTAGGTCACTTAAAAAAAAAAGTCATTTATTTGGCTTTGCTGGGTCTTAGTTTTGGCATATGAACTCTTTGTTGTTCCATGGGAGATCTAGATCCCTCACCAGGGATTGAACCCTGGTCTCCCGCTTTGGGATCAAGGAGTCTTAGCCACTAGACTACCAGGGAAGTCCTCCAAGGAAGTCACTTTGAACTCAACCAAAGAAAGCATTTTGTAATGATCAAAACTAATGAATGACATAAGAGGTCACTTTAGAATATAATGAGCTTCTATCCATTTTCCATGAAGAAAAGGCTGGTAAACATTTGCAAAATCCCTGAAGGAGAGGAGCCCTGGGCTTGGCCCTTGCGGCTCAGAGCTTGGGAGAGGACAGACTGTGAGCAGGAGCATTTTGGCTACAGGGTTCAGCAAACACTTCCCTTTGATTCTCTTCCTTCCTGGGGATTTCTGTGGGGAGATGCTCTGTGGTGGCTTCCATCTTAGAAACTGCCTCCACGGTTTCTAAGGTTCTCATGGCTGAGTAACAGTCCAGGGACATGGTTTAGAAAGATGTGGCCTGGCTCTGAGGAAAGGCTTGGTGTGGTGGTGGCTTTGTTACAGAGCCAAAGTCCCAGGCACCTCAAGGGTAGGCAGAGGGTACAGTGGGAAGTGGACTAGAAAGTTTTGCCCCGGAAGCAGTTCCCCAGATGACTTCTAATGTCACTGTGAGTTGAATGGTGTTTCCCCAACAGATATATCCAACTGAATCTGTGAGTGTGACCTCACTCAGAAAGAAGGTCTTTGCAGATGAAATTATGTGAAGGCTCTTGAGATGAGATCATTCTGAACTAGACGGTGAAAGTGTTAGTCACTCAGTCGTGTCCAACTCTTTGAGACCCCATGGACGATAGCCTGCCAGGAATATCCATGGGGTGCTCCAGGCAAGAATATAGGAGTGGGTAGCCATTCCCTTCTTCAGAGGATCTTCCCCACCCAGGGATCGAACCCAGGCCCCCTGCCCTGCAGGCAGATTCTTTACCATCTGAGCCACCAGGGCCATTACCATCCTAAACTAGAGTGGACCCTAAAGTCAATGACCAGTGTGCTTAGAAGAGAAGGCTTGAGGGCACAGAGGAAGTAATGTGAAGATGGAAGTAATGCTGCCTCAAGTCCAGGATGGCAAGGATTGCTGGCAGCTATGAGAAACTTAGAGAGAGGCGTGGGGCAGCTTGTCCCTCAGAGTCTTCAGGAGGAAACCAGACTACTGACCCCCAGATTTCAAACATCTGGCCTCCAGAACTGGGGAGAATAAATTTCTGTGGTTTTGAGCCACGCAGCTTGTGGTTATTTGCTTCAGCAGCCCTATAACACTATGCAGCTGCTATTCTGCTATCTGGGGCAGTGAGGGAAACCCGGGACCCAACCACCCAAGTGTCCATCATATCCTGTTAACAACTGCCTCCCTTGCTCCTGGGGCTGTTCTGTGAGGTGCCTCAGCTCAACTGTCCCTTCTCTATCTCCAAATGCTCCCTGGGATCTGATTCCTTCTGCACCAGGTACAACTGTATTGTATTCTTAGTGGCTGGGGTTTTATTACTTAATGATGTCTGAGCCAGGCATGAAGAAACACAGGGCCATCGCCACAAGGCATAAGCCCCATGCAAAAATCACCAGCAGAAATAACATTTTTGAAAATCACCTAAAAAATAAAGGTAGCACCAGGCATGCAATAAACAGCTTCCAGCCACAGTCTGCCAGCCATAAATTTAATCTGTTTTGACCTGGACACAGCTGTTTTCCTCTCTTTTCTTCAGCATCTTATTCTGAGCTGGCAGCGTCCAAGTGCCCATTGTCATTGGCAGTGAGTTTTCATGTTGAAAGACACTTTAATGAGAGAGTTGGCGCCACATTCCGCACCTCGGTGGGTATTGTTCCCTCAGCAAAGTTTGCAGTTAACGAGTTTGGGGTTTTGATCTCAAAAGCACTAGGGAGATAAGCTAGGAGGCCTGGCAGTGACATTCCTTTGGAGACAGGCAGGAGCCAGCACTGTTTTCCAGGAGCTGCTGATCAGCCTGGGAGGGGTCTGCAGGCAGACCACACAGAAGGGGTGAGCATGCTGGGCTATTTCATCCCACTCATCACAGCACCCACCCGAGCTCCTGCTTTCTCCTGGGAGAGAACACCAGAACCCCTGGGTCTGCTTCCTTGAGCTATGGTGGCCCATCTTGCTTTTCAGAAAGATGCTTTTCTTCCCAGGGCAGCCCAGCATTAGCATGGAAATTGAGACATCATTCTCGAGGGGACCTCTGTTGACATGTTCCTCACACATCAGTGCTGGGGAGCCAGTCCCTCGGCTGTGCTCTGAGCAGAGAGGATACATTTATCCTGTCTCCTGGCAGGTGGTACCCAAGGAGCCCTTGCACTGGACCCTGTCACCACAGAATGTCAAACAACGTGCCGACTTGGATTCTCCAAGCCTGGCTTGGATGTCTCCGGAGGCAGCCTTTCTCCTTCCTGGGACTAATGAGAACCTTTCAAACCATCTTTTTCTCTTTTTTCTTCTTCCTATTTTTTCCTTTCAATATTCTTTTCTGTCTGTGTGAAAGTACCAAGTCCTGAGTGCTGCTGAGAATGGAGTTGTCAAAAGTGAAAAAGGCAAGGAAAAATCAAATGTTACTCTCATCAGCCACAGCTGAAGGCGTATGACGACTGTCTCCCACGGAGGGCCCATGCCAGGCACAGTGCCCCCTGTCTGCAGCCCTGGGTGGTCACGAGGAACTCAAGCACCAGGTACACTTGAAATGACGGAACAGTTAAACCACGGCCAGCTACCGCCCACGCACCTCTGCTTGGCTTTTCTTTTTTGACCGTGCCATGCAGCATGTGGGATCCTAGTTCCCCAAGCAGGGATCAAACCCTCATTGGAAGGACAGAGTTTAAACCACTGGACCATCAAGGAGGCCCCTCTGCTTATCGTCCTCACTTGACTTACGAGGAAGCCTCTCGTGCCTGAGGAATCCATTTCCCATCTTCGTGTGGACATGTGGTGGCCTCACGTACAGAGCAGGGCGGCGTGTTTGGTGGGCAGGGGTTATGATTTGGAAGAGAAGGTTGTGATCTGTGAGGCCAGAGAGAGAGAGAGGCTGGGAGGGAGGAGCTGTCCTGGGCAGAAAAGCAACTTGTCTTTAATGGAGTCCTTCGCGGGAGCAGAGGAAGGGGGGCTAGAGGGAGACGCGGAAGCTGCAGCGCAAAGTGTAAATAGGATGATTGTTGTCTCTTTCTCGGGAAGTAAATAAATCAGCTCCGTGTAGATTCGAGAGGTGGCTGGCGATGCTGTGTACTTACACGGCGTCCTGGACCCGGCCTCTTCATCGCGTTCCCGACGTTGATTCATGACGCCTTCACCAGCCCACCGAGGGCGGGAGGTGGAGAGAGTTATTATCCTTCCTCTAAATCCAGAGACTGAGAGAGGTTAAGAGGCAGTAAGTTGGGAGTCGAAGGCGGGGTCCCCACAGCCCTTCCAGCATTTCCTCCACTAGATCATGCTCCACTTAGAAGCAAGTAATTGTCAGGTAACCTATTTTTCGGGGGCTAATTTCAGCGTATGAGGGTTTTGTCTCCCCCGTATATTTCTTTGCCTGAAAAATGTATGAGCTTATGGAGCAGGAAAGAAGAATTTTAATCATGTGCCCGAGCTCATCTGGGGACCAAAGGTCCGAGAGACAGAGAGCAGAGGATGGCATTTCCCGCCCCACCCCACCGGAATGGAGTACCTTTGGCACCCAGGTGAAATGTGGACGGGGAAACGCGTGCATCGGTGGAATCACGGGGCTTCTGGCCTTGGGTTTCCTGAAAATGTGGATCTGAAATGATTTTCTCATTAAGAATCTGTTGACCAAGTGTCCTGGGGGAGGGCTCAGTGCGGGAGAAGAAGTCAGATGCTTTGGCTGTGGGTTTTTGCTCAGCAGTGGTGCTGTGGCAGTGCAGCTGGCTGCTGGGGTTTGCAAATGGGTGGAAAGTGCATAAGCCTCTGTCATCCCAGGCCTGAAGTTCAACCCCGGCTGGAGGATGGAAAGCCAGGCAGTTAGGAAGGGATGAGACTCAGATCTCAGATGCCAGAAGGAAAAGTTCTTTGGAATAGTTCTCCGCAGTGCTACTGCTATAACAAGACCATCCGGAGCTCTTCTCACCCCAAACCCTTCAGCTCTCCCCAGGTTCCTGAGAACGGGCGGGGGTAGCGGGGAGCAGGCGAGCTGCCAGTGGAGCTCTGTCTTGTGTGTTACCAAGGAGCAGGTGAGCAGAGGAAACTGCCTTCTGTCCCCAAAGACCAATTTCTTCCAGCACCAGCAAGTGTGCAGAGCCTCCACCGGGTCCCACACGTCAGGGTGGCCCCGGCTGGAGCCTCAAGGATGGCTCAGCAGATGGATGCAAACTCTGCATCTTCAGGCCCCCCTGGGGAGATGCATGGCTCCTTCTACGAGGGAAGGCACACCTGGGCATGCCTGCCCGCCATCTCCTCCGCCCCCCACATGTACACCATGTGGAGAGGAAGCTCTAGGCAGCCTGGGCCCTGTTCCCTTATCCTGAAGCGGCAAGGCCCACACCGATCCCTGCTATATTGGGCAGGCCCTGCGGGGACGTAATAGTATGTGTTTAGCACCATTGCAGGGACCTGCCACCATTATAGCCGTCTGACGCAGTCTGGCGCCCCCCCACCTTCCACTGCTTGCCTTCATTCCCTTCTTCCCCTCCCTGCCTCGCTTCTCCATCTCTTTTTTTCTCTCACTCAGCCTCTGCTGAATTCTGCATTGACATCAGCACTTCCAAAAACAACAACAAAGGAAAGTAGGTCACTGGCGGTTTCAGGTCGGAGCTGGGCCCCAGTGCCAGCTGAGTCAGGGGGTATGACTCCTCCCATTCAGAGCAGGGAGACACCCCAAACTCTGCGCCTGCTGCTTTGTAAGTGGGGCTGGGTTCCCACCCCTGCCCCATATTCTCTGGGAAGGGTAAGTCCAGGCACATATTCCGTGTGTTTGCACACTAGCTCGCTGACAAGGCAAAGTTGGGGCTCTGGCACTGAGAGCCATGCTCTGATCCTGGTATAATGTTGGGGTTCAGGGACCCCGGGGTGTGCACAGCTGGTCTTGTGAGTGGGAAGGCAGCCTGAAAATCCACATGTTTATTCACACATGTGTACATAGGCCCGTTGCCTTGGCCTTTTCTGCCCTCTTCCTCGGAGGCATCACACGTAATATTTCCTCTGCTCTCTGTGGTCATGGAACTCCCAGTTCTACTTGAAAGATACCCAACATGCTAATTGGGACTCCTGCTATGATTAAAAAGAAATTTCAGATTAGAGCCACCACACTCTAGAGCCGGGGAAGAAAACAGCTCTTTATAAACGCAGCAGGAGCAGACTTTAGAGTCTTTTTTTTTTTTCTTCTAACTTTGAAAAAAATTGCATCTTGCTGGTGTTTTGCCCATGACGGCTTATGTACAAATAGCCACTGGGTAGGCCCCAACCCATAAAGAGAGGGGTGCTTACAAGGAGATGAAGTTGCAGCTTCCCCCCACCCTTTCTAATACAACAGCTGCAATGGAGTTCTTTCTGTGAGCCTGGATCCTGCCTCACCCGCATCTCTGGCCTCCTGACTTGGTAGATGCCAGCATCCATTCCAGGGCAGCCTTTGCCCAGGATAAAGCATTTATGAGCAGCCAAGGGTGAGGTGCACATTTCAATCAAGCTCCCTGAAGCAATTAGCTCGGGAGATCCCCAGGGCTGGCCGGGGGGCGATTTAAGCTGTGGTCAGTCACCGACAGGAGGCACGGCAACGAGGGCAGCGCTCCTGAGTGATTTCACTGCAGGGCTGAGCTCATCGCATGGGTACTTTTAGATCTCATTAGCTTGGGGAGAGCAAGAGCACACTGTACTGGGTCCCCGGGGCTCCTTCCCTTTTCAAGCAGCTTCTCTTGTTTCAAGAGGGATCAAGTTCGCCCCATCCCTTCCTACCCCCAGCCCCCAGGTACGATGTTTAAATTTTAATGTTGAACTCAAACCCTCCTCAAAGGGGACCATCTGACTCTGTAGATGAAGTGTCTCCTTTATATCGGTTTCATTAAAAGACCCAAGAAAAGAACATCAACGTTTGCTGATAGAAGAGTATAATTGTCTTTAAGGGTAATTGGCTAATTATTGCAGATAATTATCTGCAAATAACGGAGAGGCAGGTAATAAAGAGAGAGAAGGCTGAATGGAGGGGCTGGGGCAGGTAAGGAGACCTCACTGCTTCAGTGGGATGAGGTTGAGGCTAGGAGAGTATAAGGCCAGGACTGCACTGTCTGACTCCTCCAAAATCACCTTTCTCAGGGTCTTGCGATTCCCCAGAGCAGGAAAATTCCAGAAAGAATTTGGAGGGCCTCCCTGGGATGGCCAAGGAGAGACGTGGAGAAACAAGAGCCCCTGTGCACTGATTCTATCAGTTCACAAAAGGAGGGGTCCTTTCAGGACACCCCTCTCCATCTCCCAGCCAACACCAGGACTCAATTTCAGAAGAAAGGATTATCTTTATATTGAATAACTTTGGTTTAATGAAAAGTTCGCTACATTAATGTTTCATCGCAAATCAGTAATATCACAATCACAGGCTCCCCTTGTCTTCAGACCATTGTTTCCCAGAAGCAGTTGCCATGTCTTTTGGAATGAAGAGGAGGCAGAGAACCTGGGTTTGGCATGTGGGATCTTAGTTCCCTGACCAGGGAGGGATTGAACTCGTGCCCTCTGCAGTGGGAGCATGGAGTCTTAACCACTGGACCAACAGGGAAGTCCAAGAACCTGGGTTTGAAAGGCTGTTGCCATTTTATTCTCGTAGTCTCTCAGTCTTCCCTGCCCCCTCCCCTCATTTCCTTCATGTGAAGTAGAGGATTTGGTCAAAGCCAAGCTGGTTAAGAAGGACTATTTCCACTACTGCCTTAGCCTGATCTCCGGCCACTGCTGCCCTGAGAGCCAGGGATGGCATCTGGAAGGCAGAGCGCCACCTATGGGGCAGGGTGGAAAGTGCAGCAAGGATTGCTGCTGCTGCTGCTGCTGCGTCGCTTCAGTTGTGTCCGACTCTGTGTGACCCCATAGACGGAAGCCCACCAGGCTCCCCCGTCCCTGGGATTCTCCAGGCAAGAACACTGGAGTGGGTTGCCATTTCCTTCTCCAATGCATGAAAGTGAAAAGTGAAAGTGAAGTCGCTCAGTCGGGCCCGACTCAGCGACCCCATGGACTGCAGCCTGCCAGGCTCCTCCATCCATGGGATTTTCCAGGCAAGAGTACTGGAGTAGGGTGCCATTGCCTTCTCCGGCAGCAAGGATTACTTGAGGCTTTAATTAGACTCCCAGTTTTTAACTTTTTTGAGGATCTGATGAAAAGCTCTCTGTAGAAACTTGCACTTCCCCAGAAGGCCTTGCATCAGAGCCACACAGTTTAAGGACACACTCCCTCATTCCCCAGCTCTGTTTCAGAATCCTGATTCTTGACAAAGCTCTCTCATCTTTCTCATTTCAGTGACATATTTACACTTAAAATCCCAATGTTTCATTTAGAAACATCCAAGCAAAAGTGTAACCATTTATATCATTGTCCCTAAATTTGAATAAAGTTCCAATAAAGTTGAAAATTTTGTTTTACTAATCAAAGTTGTTTAAATAGAAAACTACCTAAATATGTAATAGCATGAATTGAAAATAAATTTAGAATTGAAAAAGCAAAATAACCTGAAGTTATATAAGATGTTACCATTGGGGTAAACCAGGTGAAGTCTATACTGGACCTCCTTGTACCCTTTTGTGGTGGGGTAGGGGATGGGAAACTTCTGTGAACCTATATTATTTTTTTTTAATGTTTTTTAAAAATGGAAAAAAATTTCACCAAGATAAATTATAAAAAAATATACTATCATCTACGAAAAATTACTTGAGCTAGTGATTGCCTGTTCATGTTTTAGCCAATTTTCTATTAGACGATTTAATATTGGAACCAAACTTTCAAAATTCATGAAAATACTGCAAACAAACAAAAAGCAGATATATTTGACTGAAAATATTATGATGATGGTATGTTAATTTTCCAAATGAACAAAAACAATGAAAAGAAAATCTAAATGTCCGAAACAGTCTCAACAAAGCTCTGAGGAGAGGCCAAAAATAAATTATCAAAAATGCTGAAGGGGGATTTCCCCGGTGACCCAATGGCTAAGACTCCATGCTCCCAATGCAGGGAGCCCAGGTTCGATCCCTGGTCAGGGAACTGGTTCCCACATGCTGCAACTGAGACCCGGTGCGGCCAAATAAATACATGAATTAAAAAAAATGAATACTGAAGAGACTTCCGTGGTGATCCAGTAGTTAAGACTCTGCTTCCACTGCAGGAGGTACAGGTTTGATCATTGATTGGGGAACTAGGATCCCACATGCTGTGCTATGTGGCCAAAAAATAAAACAAAAAAATACCGAAAGCACAAAAAATTATAAAAAATGCAGGCACTTGAGAGGAGCAGCTAGGAAGGTACCTGTTTTCTGTTTGTACATAGGGACCTCCACATTGTTCTCTCAGGTCTAATTGTCGACTTTGAGTGGCTCTTACCCACTGTCCTCCTGTACAAGGCGGGAGCTGCCTACAGGGGAAAGGAACATGGGGCAGGCTCTTCTTTCTCTGCCTTTACTAGTGGGATTGCCCTACTATCAATATGTGGGGTCCTTTCAGAAATGGGGACCCAGAGACCACTGTCAAGAAACTGGAGAGGGGCTTCCCTGGTGGCTCTATGGTGAAGAATCCGTCAGTGCAAAAGACACGAGTTCGATCCTGGGTCTGGGAAGGTCCCACATGCCGTGAAGCAACTAAGATCATGTGCCACGACTTCCGCGTCTGTGCTCTAGAGCCCGGGACCCAAAACTACTGAGCCCATATGTTGCAAAAACTGAATCCCGTGTGCCCATGCTCCGAAACAAGAGAAGCCACCCCCATGAGAAGCCTGCTCAC
>NW_011495033.1:1024816-1051294 GCF_000754665.1 Bison bison bison | reverse complement strand
ATGAGAAGCCCACGCACCGCAACTAGAGAGCAGCTCCCACTCTCTGCAACTAGAGAAAAACACCCGCACAGCAACGAAGACCCAGCACAGCCAAAGATAAATAAATAAAATTATTTAAAAAAAAAACAAAAAAAAGAAAGAAATTGGAGAAATAACCGTGCCAGCGTGGGAGTTCGTTGTAACTGTACCCCGGTACTTGTGGGGGTGTCTGCCAGCTCCTCCAGTCACTGGCAATCCCAGTGACCCAGTTTGGGAAAGTTTAGGGGGTCAGGAATGCAGAGAGAACCTCTAGGGAAAGATTCTGCCTTTTGATTGATTCTGCAAATCAGTTCTTCTGAGGGTAAAATTCCTGAGGGTGGGAAGAAAGAGTTGAGTCCCACCCCACACAGGTTGTTCCCACTCTTAGCCTTGGGTCATGTGGGAGGGGGTCTTCCACTCGGGGAAGAAAGCCCAGAGCTGTATTGGGGAAGACCCCAGTCTTGGGCTCAAACGCATGGATTTGAATTATCAGGAGACTATTTTTTCCAATCTGCAAAATGGGGATTGTGATCCACTCTCCTCAGAGGTGACACTTCCCAATTAACTCTGAGGTTGTGTCTATAAGGGGACTTTAAAAAACTCTGAAATTCCACCCAGTTCTAAGTTGCTTTTTTGTTGTCAGTCATCACTGGTCTTAGGAGAGAAAAACAGATGTGGAGGAAAGATTCCCAAGAAGACAGGGCCATGGCCTTGCTGGAGCTGGCCTCATGGGTTGAAGTGGGTCAGCAACTCTGAGAGATGAAGCTGTCCCTGAGTGAGGAGGCTGAGGGGAGTGGTGGCCGCTGGCGAGACCAAGGCCAGGCTGGGCCCAGTGTTGGGCTGGTAGGGAAGGAGAGAGGCGCTCCAAAGACAGCAGAATGGTTGCAGGGAGAAGCCCCCCACCCCTGTCCTGGGAGCATCACCTGTGAGGCCAGGAGGGATGTTCGTCTGGTCTAGGGAGTGGGGAAGGGCCGCCGCAGGACAGGTCCAGCCGATTGGGGACAGCTTGGGGGTGTGGAGTCCACAGCAGCCTCTCCTACAGCACCTTCCACCCAAGATATCCAGTCTCCACCCTTCCTGCCTCTGTGGGCACAGAGCTGAGGGCATGTAGGGCCCCCAGGGTGGTCTGAGTCACCTTTCCGATGAACTCTGTTCACAGCCAGCAGAGACACAGATGAGATGAGCCTGGAGTGGCATCGGGAAAGGAGGCTGGTGTGGAAATTCAGAAGAGCCTGTGCCTTAGACTTGCAAAGTGCCAGACACTCAGTGGCACTTTAAATGCCACAGATGAAACAGTGAGAGACTCTCTGGGCGGCAGGCGAGACGAGGGGTCAGGGACCTCGGGGCTTCTGAGGCTCAGACGCTGGGATAAAGAATAAAAACACCTTGGAGACCTCAGTGATCCCGAGCGTGGGGGCGGAATGCCAATATGGAGAGGCACCCGCCACATGCCCATGGACACGGCCTCCAGGAGATGCAGGACTCAGTCCGCTGGAGCCTTCTCGGGGCTGGGAGGCACACAAGCACTTTCAGGGTCAAAGCTCAGTGGGAAATGCTGCCCCCTAGGGCTCAGACCAGATTCCGTCTCTGGTCACATGCCTACCAGTCCCTAAAGAGTGGTCACCAGCGTGCGGGCAGGACTCACCCCACCTTCCACTCTCCCTGGGCAGCGGGGAGTGGTGTCTACATGACAACCCCCTCCACCCTGCTCCTGACTATGCTCCTTGTAATCCTCCCTGGGGGCTCAGACAGCAAAGAATCTGCCCGCAGTGGGAGAGATCCAGGTTCAATCCCTGGGTCGGGAAGATCCCCTGGAGGGGGCATGGCTACCCACTCCAGAATTCTTGCATGGAGACTCCCCATGGACAGAGGAGCCTGGCAGGCTATAGTCCTCAGGGTTGCACAGAGTTGGACATGACTGAGTGAATAACATTGTCACTTTTTTTTTTCCCAGTCAAACAAAGGGGGATGTTGGTGGCTGGAAGGTAAGTTCCTCATCAGTGCATGTGGTGGGCATCCAATCTGGGGACCATGTGAATGTCCCATGCTCGGATGCACAGGGGCGGTGACAGGACACAGTGCCCGAGAGATGCGGTTTTCTCCCTACTGCACCCTCCTGTCTGTCTGTCTGCATCTTCCCTGCCTCTGACTCTGGCTTCATGATGCCCCAGAGGGTTGTTTTTTCTCTCCAAGTGACACTGTGTGTGTCTTTCGGGGTCTCTCTTGGACTGCGCCAGTCCACACCGGGACCCCATCCCCTCACCACAGTTCCCTTGGTGGGTTTGGCCTGCCGGCCCTGGTCCCTGAGAACGTCTTATTTGGTGGCTGTCCCTTGCATCTCTCTCTGGCTGGAGCAGTGAGCAGACACCTGGATGCTGCCTTGCCTCCATCTCTGGTCAGCTGCCACTCGGAAGGCATCCTTGTCTTGCCCATGACCGTCCCTGAAGCCGGGGGGTTGGGTGATCCAGAGCCTCTTGCCTCAGAGGCCTCCCACCTGTCTAGGTCCTGAGCACTTGTGTTTCCTTCTCCCTTAGAGTCTGTCTCCTGGGAAATGGTACTTACAGAGATTGAAGAGTTTAATACATCTCTCGCTTCCTCTATTTTCTGAGAGGGAGCTACAGAAACTGTGGTTGGCAGGGGCTCCCCAAAATGCCTGAGTGAAGGAGGAGGTGGGGGTGGGGTGGAGCCTCAACCAATTTGGACAGCACTGTGACCCAAGCCTGCTCTGCAGCAGCAGTGTCAAATTCTGCTGTTCAGACATGCCATTAATGTGCACGCTGCCACACAGGAATCCGTGACACAAAAGGCACAGCCTTCCCCACCCTCCTGGTGCTTAGAAACGGAGAGCTGTAATGAGAAATAAGAGCTGAAAGCAGAGAGATGCAGGGCAGGCCACATCCGTGCAGGCGGGTGGCGTACCTCGGAGGAGGCTGACCCACTTCTTTTGGAGGTAAGGGGCCTTGTGGGCCGGCTCACTGAAATACCACTTAAATTAGCCACTGCTACCCACACAAGGGTCCCCTTTGTTCTCACCCCTCCCGCATTGCTTTTGGAGCATGTCAACACGGACTCACAGTTATCCTGCACTCGCTCTCCCTCAGGGCATCCTCTGCTGCCTCGCCCAGTGGACATTTTAAGACCACAACCCACCCTGATTCTAGGGGCCCTCTTAAAAGAGACAGACAGAGAGACAGCACAGGTAGGCAGGTCTCACGCTGAGCCTCCCTTTCTTCCTGGCTTTTTGGTTGTACTGTGAGTTATTTAGCCAACAGTAGATATTTATGTATACTTTTTTAGAGCTTGTATTTATTAACAGCCTGCAAAGAAGGGAGACGGGGAGATTTATACTGAAAGCACAGTGAGTTAAAAGGGACAATTAGAGGAGCAGAAAGAGATATCGAGTAGAGTTGAAAAGGATATTTTAATGCACAAAGGTTCTTGAGATATTTCCCAAGTAGACAGAAGGTAAAAGAAAATTGGCCCATTACAAGCTGATGGTGGGGAATTGGTAACACGGGATGGGAGTAATAGCTGATGGGCTAAACTCCTACTTAGACCAGAGAGCCAGGGTGGGAGGAGGTGAGCTGTAATGCTACCACAATTGCGTCAAGAGGCTGAACATTAGATATTGAGAGGGATCCCATCAAAAGGTACACTCGCTGTGGATCCAGCAAAGAAGATACACAAAGCAAGGCTGACATCTTCCAGGTCAGGGTGGAAAAGGCCCCTGAGGAGCTGGGTCCCAGAGTCAGGTCCACCCAGGGGCTGGTGGGGATAGTCTGAGTGGTGGAAACTCAAGGGCAGATTTGCTGGGAACCACCAAATCCCTGAGGCTCCCAGCCGACTTCAGGGAGCCCCACTCCCAGAGCAAACCTGTTCTCTCTGACCCCGGATGCTGCAGCTTGTCCTCCAAGAAGCCTTCCTGGCTCCTCCCAGCCCCCTCAAACCTGCCGACAGGCCTTCTGGAACCCCCCATTTGCCATAGTGGCAGAGTGCTGAGTGATTAGTTAGGTGGCAAGTAAACATTTGCTAAATGGGATTCTTGGCTCCCTGGTAATGAACAGCCCCAGCAGGAGAGGAAAAAAGGGAGGTGCAGTCTGGGGGAGTTCTGGGGATCACTGATGGTCTGCTGGAGCAAGCGCATGCAGAGGTGTCTGGGCAGCCCTGTGGAAGCGAGGAGAGGGGCTGAGGGGTGAGCCCTTTGCGGATAGGGAAGGAAGGAGTCTGGGAGATAAAACAGCTCTGGGGTATTTCCGAGCTTGGAAGCAGCAGGTGTCTGGGAATGGGACTGTGGCCCAGGCACACTTCCAGGGAGCGCTCCAGCCTGCTGGCACGAGGGAAGGATCTGGCTGAGCAGAAGAGGCAAGGTTTCGATGATGAAATCCACTGTTGAGGAACATTGGCAAGTGTGCCACGGGTGCGGGCCACGTGCTTGCAGAGGCGCTGGGGGTCTGGAGCAGGGACGAGGACCCCAAGGCAGGGGGCTCACACCTACACTTTTGGAGTAGAATCCAAGTTCCCCAAGTAGGATCCCTGGGCCTTTCCCTTGCCAGGCTCACCTCCCACACCTCCCCCAACAGCATTCCCAGTCTTCAACTCACAGTTGGTTGCAGATAGCCCAAACGTGGTGCTATTGCATGCCTCCAGCCCTCTGCCTGGAACACTCCCCACACTCTTCTCTGGCTGCCTCCTCATCCTCTGAGACCCATCGAGTGTCACCTCCTCCCGGAAGCCCTCCCTGACAGCCCCCACCTTGCCTGAGTTTCTCATGGTGGTAATGGGGTGCACTTACAGAGACACCAGTCCCACTCTGATTTCACCCATCCCATACTTGTTTCCACATCTAGGCTCTGAGGTCCTTTTGGCAAAGCCACATCTTCACACTTTTAGGTCCCCAGAGCCTGGGCCAATAGTTGGCATAAGTAGATCCTTGTTTAAAGCTTGTTGAATGAAGGGTAGGGAGCTGGCCAAGCTCTGGGGTCTGGGGAGGAACTTGTGGAGAGAAACGCTGAGACCACTGGTGGCAGATGAGCAGATGGCTCCCTCCTGGGGCCTGGGGACAGCAATGAGGGAAGACGGCAGAGGGGCTGGCCCCACCAGGAACAAAGGGGTGGGGGATGGCCCTAGCCTCTGGGAGGAGGATGGAACTCTCCGGGCAGGAACCCACCCCTCTTTGCCCTGAACCACCCAGAAGAGACGCCGGGTCTGGTGAATTGAGGGGCCTTGGCTTAGCTCCCAACGTGTCAGCTTGCTCCAATGCTCTGCACAACGGTGTCATTGTGCCTGAGTAGCGTATGAGCCACTGAGTGACAAGTGATGTCATCCACCACAGAGCTGCTTTTATTCCTTCTACTCTTAGAGGAGCAAGCTGCTGAAACACACCTGGCATCCTGGGCCCCTCTGCCTCAGCTCTAATAACAGTCGGCAACCAGAGACTGCGCTGTGCTTGACAGAAGTGGATCATTTATAAAACATTAGCATTTCTTGTCCTGACATTTCACTCCCATATTACAGGACTTACAAAGTCTTTTTAAAAAAAAATGTAATAAAGTGCTTGGACCCTTGATTTTCCCGCCGAGGGCTGTGCTGTCTAAAGTTGGAAATGAAATCAACAACATAACAGCATCCTCAGGTTCTAAAGGGGACGGCTAGGCCTGGCACCGGCCTGGGTAAGAGCAGGCAGACCACTGGGAGCAAACGCAGATAATTTGTTCTGCCGCCACCAGACTCCCTTTAGGGCACATTTCCAGCCCTGTAATTAGGAGGATTTGTCCAGGCCTGGAAACACAGCCTCTTTCTTCTATTTGGGGAAACTCACTCCTTTCTTCAAAGCCAGGGAGGTGGGTGCAGCCTCCAGACCCCACACACATCCACTATTCCATAAGTCAGTCTCTGGCTTCCTGGAACACCCTCTGGGTCCTGGGAACTGGCAGTTCCCTTCCAACTACCCCCCAGAGCCCACTTAAGAATCGACAGCTCAGCTGCTGCGGGTGAAGCTCTTAGGAACAGGCCAGGAGTGATCCAGGGCCAGCCTGCTCTGGGGACAGCCACAGAAATGGTGCCGACCCAGTGCAGCCAGAGCATGGGAAGTAAGTCGCATCCTGTGTCAGAGAGCGAAGAACCGAGAACGTGTGCGTGCATGCATGTGTGTGTGTGTGTGCAGGCACACGTGTCCCAGTGAGTCAGTGTGCCCCTGCTTCAAACAGCACCTCCCACCGACAAACGTGCTTGTGTTTTCAGAGCTGAGCCTAACCAGGCTCGCCCACCCCCACGAAAGCCTGGGATCTGCCACTCCTTTAGGAATGCGGGGTTAAGAATTGAGAAACAGGGTTCTTTCCAAGAGAATTTTATTATTATTATTATTTTTCTCTCTTAATTGGATTCAATGTTTCTTGCACCTGACACACAGCTTCTCTGGTGGGGAATTCGGGTTTGTGCAAAGCCAAAAACAATTGCTCCCGCTCGGACCCCAGCCAGCAGCATGGCTGACCTTGACTTGAGCCCCCCTCCCCTGTCTCTGGGCTTTCCTGCTCCCTTCCCTGCACATCCCCACTTCTGACCCCTGAGTCTGGCCACCCCCCTGAACTCTCCCTGTCCCCGGGGCACCTTCAAAGGGTCCAGGAGGGATGGGGCCTCCGTAATGAAAAGTGCCTGAGATGGTTCTTGAAATGCCCTCTTTGTTCCCCTTCTGCTAAGGCCGCCTGATGCCACCCTCCTGCCACCCTACCCAGGACCTTTGCTGGGACGCCCACCAAAGAGCCTCAAGGAAAAATTCAGCAGCTGAGCCATGCTGGAGGCCTGGGCTCATGCCCAGAGTCTCCCTGGCCTGTCCAGACTGTTGCTGGCAAAGCCCTAGGCTGACGACACTGCCCAGCCTGTTGGACTAACACTGTGAATGCTGCCTCGCCTGCCGGCCTAAGAAACCCAAATCGCCTTCCTGCCCCTTCTCCTTCCAGCCCCTTCCCAGAGCCTGGCTCCCTGATGTCCAACAAGCTGCTTCTAGCTTCTCACCCTGATGCCAATTGCTGCTGTATGGGAGTGATAGGGTGTGCTGGGGTGGCAGACGGTCTTGTGTTGCATATAAAAACATGGTGATGTTCTAAATATCTAAGAATATTGGTCCCCTGAAGTGATTCTTATGGCATCCCCTTCTCTCTGACCCTCCCCACTGCCCTTTGGCCCCAGGCTCGGGAAAAGCCCAGGTTACGCGGGGACTACCGTTGCCAGGTTGGGATTCTAGACAAAAATCCTAGAACTCCTTTCTTGCTAGAAATCACCAATACAACCCTTAGTTCCGCAGATATAGTTTTCCATATAGTTTATAAACATGATGAGACATACAGTTAGGTAAGGGACTAGGGAAAGGACCTGTGCATTTGTGTATATATATGTAGAGAGTGTGTATATATATATAAGTGGACATAGTTATAAAACTGCACCTCCTGTGAGAACCCCATTGCACATGATGAAGTTCTGAATTTCAGCCTCTGATGATCTTGCCTTTGGTAATTGGTTCTTGGAGCCCAGCAGCTGGGCCTGGTCTGCCAGGGTTGCCTGAGACATCAGGAATGAGAGGCATTACCCCCAAAGGAGGGACTGAAGGTGGCACATGGTTGGATTCAGGGCAGGGTGACTAAGTGGCCTCAGGCAAGAGCCAAAGTGCCACCTGCTCACGTGCCCCCACATAGCTGGCGGGCCCAGCCTCTCGTCTGTTCGCTGAGTCCTGCTTCCTCCAGGGTGGCGGGGCCCCTTCAGACATCTCCAAATGACCAGGATTCCACAGAGCTCAGCTCCCATGGGGCACTGTCCCATTGTTGCTAATGAAGGATTCACCTTGCGGCTTTAACTGCCTTGCTGGGTGGATGCTGTCCATGGTTGCTCGGCGAGGGGGCTGGCTGGGAACAGCTGGGTGGGATGCACTAAACCCCCCTCTGCTTGGGGCTGTACACTTTGGGTTTATAATCCACTGGCCAGGGCCCAGACAGCAGCCGAAGCCTCTACCAGCCTTTGCCTGAAACCCAGCAGATCCTCCACTTGTAAAAATAGAAAAGAAATTCTGTTCCTTGGTGGACATGTAGCAGTGCTGGGTGCTGGCACCCCGCTTCCTCAGCGGAGAGTGACCACCAGCCCCAGTATCCAGGCCAGGAGCGAGGCCCTCAGGGAGGTGCCCAAGGAGGCCTGCTGCACCCCGCTGGGGGCACGGATGGGGGTCCTTCGGGCACACTTGCCCTTCCTCTTGGGCCGTGATGTGGGCATGAAGTCAAAGCTGAACTTGTGCTGGTAGTCAGGGGCGTAGTCCTGCAGCTCGGGGGCCTGCTTCCCGGAGCCCGCCTTCGAGACCTGGTTGCGATTCCTATGGCTGGTGCAGTTCTTGCCCGGCTTCTTGGAGCCTGACCGAGAGCCGGGCAGATGGCCGTGTGGGTGGCCCTTGTCCCTGGCAGGGCCGTGGTGGGGTGGGTGGTGCTCCTTGCGGGCGGCCCTGTCGGTGGTGGTGAGCGTGTGCGACTTGATCTGGTGCGGGGACGCCGGCCCCGTGCAGTTCCGGAAGTCCTCGGCCCTCAGCAGCTTCAGGTCCTGGCCGTGCAGACGCTCAGGGGACACGCAGGGGACCGCCGAGCTGGAGCCCCGGAACCTCTGCAGCCATTCCCACAGGGAGCGTGCCCGGCAGCCACAGTCCCAGGCGTTCCCGTTGAGGCGGAGGAACTCCAGGGCCCCCAGGGGTGCCAGGCAGTCACCTGGCAGCTCAGAGAGACTGTTGTTGAAGAGGAAGAGGGTGGTCAGCCTGCGGAGGTCGTGGAAAGCCTTGTGATGGACCCACTGCAGCTGGTTCTCATGCAGCAGCAGCCGGTCCAGATTCACCAGGCCCCGGAAGGTGTCCTGGCCCAGGCTCCACAGCTTGTTGCCGTGGAGAAACAGGTGGCTGAGGTTGACCAGGTCCACAAAGATGTCATCCTGGAGGTACTCGATGTGGTTGTCCTGCAGATAGAGGTACTGCAGGCTGTGCAGGCCGCCAAAGATGCCGGCCGGCAGGGCGCTGAGCCCACACTTATAGAGGTAGAGGGCGTGGAGCTTCACCAGGCCCTGGAAGGTCTCAGGGGCCAGCGTCCGCAGCTGCCGGTTGTCACCAAGGTCTAGCTCCTCCAGGTGCACGAAGCCCTGGAAGGTGTTGGGGTCGATGAAGGTGATGTTGTTGGAGTAGATCCACAGGGTGACCATGGCGGGGCTGAAGTGGCCCTGCCGGAGGAGGGTGATGTGGTTGTTCTGCAGGAAGATGCGCTCGCTGTCCTCCGGGATGCCCTCGGGGATGGCGGCGAAGTTGTGCGCCTGGCAGCTGACTGTCATGGGTGCGGGGTAGCACACGCAGTCCCGCGGGCAGCCGCTGCCCAGAGGCAGCTCCCCGGCCAGCAGCAGCCGCAGCAGTTCCACACAGCACCCTGGAGGGGAGAGAGAGAGCACAGCCAGGTCACAGGGGGCTGCCCGGGACGTGGGAGACGGTCAGAGAAGCCGAGCTCCACGGGTATGTGAGCCTCCTTGGTCACCGGGGCTCTGTCCTCGTCTTAGCCACACAGCGATCTGGGGTCTGGGGTCATAGCCCCCTGACTCCTGATGGCTTCCCATGCCCTGGCGCCCCATCTCTTCTGGGGGTTTCTATTCCAGCCTGGGTTGTGATGTGCGTTGGTGTAGAGGCTGCGGTCCCCCTACATCTGGCGGACTTCTTTAGCCCCACCCTGCAAAGCCCTAGCCCCGCCCACAGCTTCTGAGCCCCGCCCCCTTAGGCCCTGTCATCCTGGCTGGGATTGGGGTCACAGCCCGTGGACTCAGCAGCCAGCCTCGGGGGTCCTGTCCCCCTGGGGTCTCAGCTCTGCCACTTACTTGCCTTTATCTGCATGAGCAGATAGTGGGGCAGGCTCCTGTTCTAACAAAGTAAATATCTCATATGGGCTCCTGAAGAGTCTTTTTATTTCAATTATTCCCAATAACAAACAAAGCGAGCAGGCATGTCACCAAAGTTTTATCTTGAAAGATTTCTCATTTACAGTGCCTTCCACGTCCTCAAGCATGCATCATCCCCCATGACTTAAGATTCCTCATTTCTAAGTAATAATAGTTTT
This sequence comes from Bison bison bison, assembly GCF_000754665.1. NCBI lineage: Eukaryota > Metazoa > Chordata > Mammalia > Artiodactyla > Bovidae > Bison > Bison bison. The sequence continues at coordinate 1,041,164 of NW_011495033.1, read as the reverse complement.
TCTCTGCAAAGGACACGTGTGTGTATGCGTGTGTGAGAGAGAGAGAGAGAGGGAGAGACAGAGAGAGAGCAGGACTGTGGGAGGCACCAGGACTGATGGTTCTGGGGTCCTAGGAGTAGCCAGAGAGAGACTGCCCCCCACTACGGTCCACTGTCTGGTCCCTCCCCTCTCCCCAGCTCTCTGGAGATCCCAGGCTACCACTGCAAATCAGGCCTTGCCTTTCGATTGTCCAGAGCATTTCCTCTGTAGCTTCTCTCTAATTGGGCATTAATTAGGCATTCGTTAATGGATCCTTAAAATAATTTATTTTCGGATGTGTCCAGCCTGTGGTCGGATAACAGCCACGCACTCATTATCACAGCAGCCTCATTATGGATGATCGTCATTACCTGCCTTTTTCCAGGGTCGCAGCTGCCCCGGGCAGCCTGGCAGACACGCCAGTGTTGTGGGGACCGGCTCTAGGCCTGTAGACCCCCACCCTGCAGGGCCAGGCCGTCATCTCGTTCCTGCTGGGGTTGGCTTCCTGATCCTTCCCTTCCAGCTTGGCTGATCACAGGCCTCTGGGGAGAGCTGGGTGCCTGGGGCAGCTCGGCTGGTTCTTCCGGCTGCCAGCTGTACCCAGAGCATATTGGATGAGAGAACTAACCCTCCCGGCCACTCTCGGGTGGGCCCCTACTCCCGGTCTCGGGCCGGCCGCTGCCCTAGAGCTGCCTGCCCGGGCTCCAGCGGACCTCACCACCCCTGCCACCCTCTCTTTCCTCCCAGAAACGGCGTCGTAAATAAGCGACAGCTCCCAGCTGTTGGGAGTTATGGGTTCCCAGAGAGTGGCAGCTGCTTCCTGTCCCCCTGTAATCACCCGGCTTCAACAACGTTTCCAACACAGAAAAATCATCGCACATAATTCGGTTTCTGCATAATTGTGTTGGGTTGCGATTTCAGAGCAATTATGACCTCGGCAGTTGTGGCGATGGTGGCAGAGCAGCTGTGAGTTCCCATTCTGGGCTGGGCCACGCTCTCTGTGGCCCCTGCCCCGCTTCAGTCATCACCACCATTGAACAGTCATCACCACCATTGAACAGTCTGCAGCCCCAGCCCCAGGCAGGGGGTCCTTTTGAGCCGCAGTTTCCCCGTGTGTAACAAGAGTAGGAGAGGATCGCTAGGCCAGCACTCCCTGAGTGGAGTCTGACCTCCAGGTCTGGCCAGGGGGCCCCAGCCCTTCAGGAGGAGACTCTGCAGTGGGAGGACCCCCTAGGAGCCTGGCCCCCAAAACTCAGGCTGACTCTCAGGGAGCCTGCCCACTGCCTTGAGCCTCCAACACCAGGGCTGGGAGGAGGGCCCAGCAAATACCGGTTGCATCTTCCACACAGCCCACCACCCCATCTCCCCTTGCTCATCTCTGCTCCTCCTCCCGGCCCAGATGGCCCTGGGGAGGCGCCCTCGCCCTGGCACCATGAGGGAGCCCAGGGTCCCCTTCCTAGCTCAGGGACATTCAGGGCGCTCACTGTGCTGAAGAGGACAGGGCCACAAAAGACCCCCACCCCCACCCCCTGGGGTCCTGCAAAGACAAGGCACTTCCTTCCTTTAAGTCAGGCAGGGAGCGTGGCCCGCAGTGGGAGCAGGCTGAGCCCTGGCAGGCTCAGTGTTAATACCGCCGACATTTGTGCAGCTTACAGAGTTTACAGAGTGCTCTGCTCACATTCCTCAGAGCCTCAGAACCACCCTGTGTGTGTGGGGGTGAGGGAGGAGGTTTCCTGCCCCCTGACCTGGGGTGGGGCAGACAGCCCTTCTGCCTGCTGCTGTGGCTCTGTCTTTGAAAGGCTGTGGGTGGGGATTTTCTGAAGTCATCCTCAGAGAAGCTGGGGGTGCTCCATAAAAGCCACACCCCTCCCTTAGGCAGGTGCCCCTGGCTGGAGGTGTTGGGGTACAGGGGAAGCCAGGCAAAGACCCTGGTTTGGGTAAAGGAGCCAAAAGTCCAAAAATCTAGGTGTGGCCTTAGCGGTCAGCATATGAACACATTTTGGCAGGTGGGAGCGGTCAGATATCGTGGGTGGGGGAAGGAGTATAAAGGTGGCACTCAGGGCAGGAGCCTGAGAGGGGCTGTTCCCCTGAGAGCGGCCCAGGAGGAGGCAGGGACCCCAGGCGATGCTTAGAGCTGCTCTCCATCCTCGGGTACTATTGAGATGCCAGGGGACCCAGGCCAGTGACCGCTGCTCCCTACCACTGGGCACTGCAGTGGGTCTCAACTGAGTCTGCTTCTCCAACCTGGAAGCTGGTTCCATCTCCAAGGCCTTGGACCAGCTCTCCCAGCCTACCCCGCCTCCTCTGCCTGAGCCAGCATGTGCCCTGGTCATGGATCATCACCCTGCCTATTTCTTCCCAGGGAGGCTGGCACTGCTTCGCCACAGCTCCTCCTGTGCCCCCGTGCCCGCTCTGTGTGGCCCATGGGAGCCCCGACCCACTGATTACTGATTAATGTACTAACAATGACACTGGTGCCTTTGCTGTGCATTTTAAGATTGCAAATTAGCATGGATACAAGTCTCCATGGAGGAGCCTTATGCTTCCTCCCATCAGCTTCCTTGCCATGTCCTGGGGAACAAGGAGGTCACTCTACCTGAGTGGGCTGGAGAAAGTAAGGTGCAGACTCAAACTCTGGACTTCCTCTGGCTCTCATCCTCCACTGTCTCCTCTCCTGCTCCCCCTTCCTCCCCCTGCTCTCCGCCTACTCCAGGGGCATCCACCTGATTGTCTACTCGGCTGCTCCCAGACCTCCTGGCCTCCCACACACAGATTTGCAGCCTCATTCATTCCTTCCTCCATTCAACACTTGTCGCCAAAGTCTTGGAGTATGCAGAGTGCCAGGGTAGGGAGGGGCCTGGGAAGAACTTGGCAGGTGGGTTCAATTCCTGGGTTGGGAAGATGCCCCTGGAAAAGGAAACAGCAACCCACTCCAGTATTCTTGCCTGTAGAATCCCATGGAGAGTCAGACACGACTGAGTGACTGAGCACACACACACAGCAGATGGGGGTCTCAATACCAGACTGTCCAGCAGGTGCCAGGCCCAGAGTAGGCGCCTTGGTGTGTGATGGGAAAGGCACTTGCTGCCTTGTGCCACTTCCTCCATGAAGTCTTCTTGCTCCCCTGCCAGCACAAAGGGTGTGCAGAAAAGGAGAGCCATTACTGTCTTCAAGTCCCGTGTGTGTGTGTGTGTGTGTGTGTGAGTGCGCGCTCAGTTGTGTCTGACTCTTTGCGGCCGTGTCTGACTCTTTGCGGCCCCATGGACTGTAGCCCACCAGGCTTCTTTGTCCATAGAATTTTCCAGGCAAGAATATCAGAGTAGGTTGCCATTTCCTACTCCAGGGGATCTTCCTGACCCAGGGATCAAATCCTCATCTCTTGCATCTCCTGCGTTGGCAGGTGGATTCTTTACCACTGTGCCACCTGAGAAGCCAGTCTTCATGTCTTCTTTGCCTCAAATCCCCAAATCCCTCACCTGCTGAGCAGGGACCTGTGAGGATCTGGGTGAGTAGCCTGGGCTTGGGCAGGCCCCTCACCCAGACTCAGCAGCCCATTCATAAGCTGTGCCTATGAAAATTTCCATAGGGGCTGGACCTCGTGGGCTGGGTGGAAAGGGCATTCCAGGCAGAGGACAGCACGTGCCAAAGTACTGAGGTGGGGAAGTAGGCAGCAGGCCCTATCTTACCGCAGCCCTTCTCTTAGCCTCTAAGTAGCCTGAACTCCCTATGAGGCTGTAACTACAGCTTAAGCTGGGTAAGGGCTACCCAGGGCTGGGGAAGCCAGTGAGCTCCCACTGGGACCAGCACCACTAATAGGGCCCCTGCTCCTGTCTCAGGGGCCCTGCAGCTTCCCTTCCCCCAGAATGGGAAGGGAGCTAACCAAACGGGACCCAACCCTGTACCAGAACCGAGTAGCAGGTTCCTTACATGGTATCCTCCTGCTACCCCACAGGTGGGAGGCACAGAGGGGAGGGGCTGGCCAAGGCCACACTGCTGGTGAGCAGGACAGCGAGGGCATCCTCGTCTGAGGCCTGGTCTGCCCTCCCTGGCCCCAAGGTCTCGGGCGTCACTCTGGCCTGAGTCTGGTGCCTGCCCTTCCCCACACCCATGCAGGGTGCCAGCCCAGTGGGCTGATATCCCCTGGAGCCACCAGGCAGCTCCGTGGGGCTCTGGAGGCTTAGAGACCGGTCAGCCGTGTGGTCAGTCCTCCTGCTTCTGCAGCCTGCCCCCCCTGCCCGGGGCTCAGCTCCTGGCCCCGCTGCTGCCCCAGCCTGGCCTGGCGCTCCTCTCTAAGCCAATCGATGCTAACGGGATGGCTCTGTTGCCAATAACGGCCTCAGGCCAAGCCTCCTGTGCTCACAGAGTGACTGGCGCCTCCAGCCACACGGCACTGCCCCTCTGTGCCACACCCAAACCCAGGTCACTTCTGGAGACAAAGAAGCCAGCCGGGGCGGAGCTGGGTTTCCCTGCTCTTGTCCTTTCCATGCCGGGCACATCCTGTCTCCAGCCTTCTGCACGCACCGTCCACTCTGCTGGAAGCTTGCCCCAGGACACCTGCAGGGTTCCTGCCCTCACCTCTCCGTTCAAGCCCCTCCCCATGTCACCTGCTCAGGGAGGCCTTCCCCAGCAGCCTTTGAAAATATTTGTTTATTTATTTAGGGGCTTCCCTGGTGGCTCAGACAGTAAAGAATCTGACTGCAATGCAGGAGACCTGGGATGGGAAGATCCCCTGGAGAAGGGCATGGCAACCCACTCCAGTATTCTTGTCTGGAGAATCCCATGGACAGAGGAGCCTGGTGGGCTACAGTCTATGGGGTGGCAAAGAGCTGGACACAGCTGAGTGACTAACACTTTCAATCCATTTATATTTTTGGCCGCACCACTCGGCTCGTGGGATCTTAGTTCCCCAACCAGGGATGGAACCCAGGCCCTCAGCAGTGGGAGCACAGAGTCCTAACCACTGGACTGCTTGGGAATTCCGCCCCCCGCAGCCTATTTTCAATGACCCCTTCCCTGTTTTACTTTTCCCCGTAACATTTCTTCTTTCCTAATAAATTCCCGTCACTTTTTAATTGATGTTATTTTCTGTCTTCCCTCACTTGAGGGGCAGTTCCATGAGGAGTGATCTTGTCTAGTGTTCCCTGCTGTGCCCTCAGGGCCTAGAACAGTGCCCGACACACAGTAGGTACTCAGGAAGAAAACTCTAGGCCCAGAGCCTGGCTCATAATGAAGTGAAGTCCTCAGTCATGTCCGACTCTTTGTGACCCTATGGGCTGTAGCCCATCAGGCTCCTCCGTCCATGGGATTCTCCAGGCAAGAATATTGGAGTGGGCTGCCATTTCCTTCTCCAGGGGATCTTCCCAACCCAGGGATGGAACCCAGGTCTCCCGCATTGCAGGCAGACGCTTTAACCTCTGAGCCACCAGGGAAGCCATAGTAGGTGCTCAATAAACATAGTGGTCTTGATTAGTGCACAGGCCTCCGTGGTGAGCAGAGACTCAGCTGTGGCTCTCTTTCAAGGGGCCCTTGGCCAGCACGGAGGTGACAGAGGAGGACTTGGGGAGGGAGGGGACACGCCGGGCCTGCCTGGGGCCTGGGGCAGGCGACCAGCACAGGTTTGTCTGGGACTCAGGAGTTTCCCAGGACACAGGACTTTTAGTGCTAATATCTGAAAGTCCCAAACAAATCTCAGTCAACCTATCTGGGGGCCAGGAGTGCCATGGCCCCCCCAAAAAACTTCTGGCCACAGGATGAGGGGCGAGTAAACAGGCAGGCATGAGGCACGATCGTTCTTCAGACCCACACCTCAGGCCCTGTGGCTGCACCCTGGGGCCTAGACAGAGCCTGTGTGTGTGTGAGTGTCTGCACATCTACATGTATGTTTATCTATGTGTGTGGACATGGCCGTGTGCACATACCTGCGTGCCCGCATGTGAATGTTTCAGCACACCTTTGTCTCTGGAGACCATCGAGGGGGCTGGCCACCCAGCCCTTTCATCCTGACCGTTCCTGAACTCCACCCCAGGGAGGGGGCAGGGCCCTCTTCCAAGGAGAGGCACGCCCGCCCGTGACATCCCCGTCTTATCTCAGCGCCCACTCTGGCTTTGCCTATAGCTCCTGCTCTCCTCCTGACACGCTGAATTATGTACCCACTCCAAGCCCCTCCAGCACACCAGGATCACTCTCAGCTGGGAAGTGGGCGGCACCTTATTGGAATAACCTTTCAGCTTTCATCTGCTGCAGCTAGTCCCCCGAGCGGGCCTGGCCGGGAACGCCGTGCTAATTGGGCCGCCAAGCTCTCAGGAGGCCTTGTTGGAGCAAACTCAGCCTCCTCTCTCCTCTGCCTAACCGTGTCTATCACCTCCTCACTGCGGGGGTCCCTGAGTGGGATGGAGAGGTGAGGGGCTACACTGGAGGCCGGCACAGGCAGCTCTGTGTCCATGAACTGCCTGGGCCTGGGACCAGTCCCAAAGGCAGCACGTTTCATCTGGACAAGCTCAGACAGGCCACCAAACCTCTGCAGCCTCAGTTTCTCAGTCCGGGAATGGGGACTTAGAGCACCTGCCTTCTTGGGTGTTGGCAGCACTCACTGAGGCTGTGCTCTGAACTGGTACCCAGACCGGCTGCAGGGCGGGGCATCCCCAAGGCTGAGGGCTGGGCATCCCCAAGGCTGAGGGCTGCATTACCGTTACCGCTACTCCATCAGAGGAAGCCGCTGCCTCCCCGCCCCCTACCCCGTGGACCCTGGCTTTCACCCCACCCACCCTGGCGCTCCCAGACCCCAGAGGCCTGGCAGAGGGACCTGATGGATTAGATTCCAAGTCAGGGCTCAACCTCAAGTTCCTGCCAGGCCTCTGCTGCCCCAGGGCATAGCAGGTCGGGGGTGGGGGTGGGGCCGCGGGGCGGGGCGGGGGACGAGGTCTTGACCTTTGTACTTGGCTCTCTCTCCCAGTCCATCCCCCGACACATGACCAGCTCTCTGCACAAAGCCCTGGTCATATGAGCTCTATCTTCACTTTGCAAAGCTGCCCTGGGGCTTATAATATGTGTTCACTGCTACTCAAATTTGCTTCCCAGTCTGTGGGCCCCAGAACCCGGGCTGTGGCCTCCAGGACTCCAAGGCTGAGGACAAGGGCCTCTGAAAGCCAGCCCTTCCCAGGGGCTTCAGAGAAGGCTCTGTGCCCTGTCTCCTCCATCTGGAACCAATTGTCTGTCCCCACAAACCCCAGAAAACTGTAGGCCCACATGCAACCAGACAGGCCCCCTGACACCCTTATGGTGTGATAACTGGGGCTGGGAACCTCTGCAGGGTTGGGACAGTCCTCAGGGGGCAAGTGTCCATTGAGATGCCTTCCTAGGGGGCTCCTGAAGGCGTGTGAGAGAAGGGAGTTGCGGGGGTTGCTCTACCAATCCCTGGAGGAAAACAGATGGAACCCAGCCTTTGAGAAGCAGGTGCAGAGCTCTCCACCAAGACCCCTCATTCTGAGTCCCTGGAGCAGCCACTCCTTCCTTGCTGTTTGTGAAAGGCCTTCAGAACTCACGTCCTGTTTATCGATCACCCCTTTCTGAATCTGCCTTCCAGTTCTTTCATTCATGTGAGGAACAGCTCCGTGCTTGGTGCTACAACAGTAAGAGACGTAACTCCTTCCCTCGTGGAGCTTACAGTCTAGGGGGAGATGATTTAAACAACCAGAGACGCCCAAACTGACAGAGCGGTAGGCACTGGGGACACAGGAAGGGGGTTTAAGACAGATGAATGAATGAATGGCCTCTCTGAGGAGCGGTTGACACTTGGGTTGACACCTAATATTAAGAAGGAGCTGAAGAACAGCTTTCCAGGCAGTGGGAACTACAGGTGAATAGGTCCTGGGGCAGAACTGAACTTGGTGTGGATGAGAGGGACGTGTGATGGGGTCAAAAATGGCTTTAAAAGGCTCAGTCAAGAGTTTAGTTCTGGGACTTCCCTGGAGGCACCGTGGATAAGAATCCACCTGCCAATGCAAGGGACATGGGTTCCATCCCTGGTCGGGGAAGATCCCACAGGCTGCGAAGCAACCAAGTCTGCGTGCCACAGCTATTGAGCCTGTGCTCCAGGGCCTGGGAACTGCAAGTAGTGAAGCCTGTGTAACCTAGAGCCTGTGCTCCACGACCACTGAGCCCACGTGCTGCACCACTGAAGCCTGTGCGCCTACAGCCACGTTCCGAAACAAGCCACGTTCCGGCCACTGCAAGGAGAGGCCCACACTTGTCGCAACCAGAGGAAGCCGGCGCACAGCAATGAAGACCCCGCACAGCCATAAATAAACAGACTTTGGATCTGATTCTGTTTCTGGCAGGAAACCGAAGTACTAGCAACCTGATCAGATTTGGGGGGAGCATGGATTTGTGGGACCAAGAAGGGAGGCAGCGAGGCCTACGGCTGTCATCCATGAGAGACACGGAGGATTCAGAAGGGGTAGGGGCCATGGAGACAGACAGCAGTGGACAGGCTGAGAAACATCTGGGTTGCAGAACTGACGGACATACGGATGGACCGTTGTAAGGGAGACAGGAGGCTGCAGAGCGTAAGAGTACAGCAAGATGGGAGGAGCCTAGGAAAACAGGTGTTGGGGCCGTGAAGAGCTCCGCCTAGGATGAACAAAGTCATAAATCTTACAGAGTTGTACAAAACTGAAGCCCAGAGGTGAGAAGCACACTTGGGAGGCACCAGCATAGAGATGGTATTTCCATCCATGGGAATGGATGAGGTCACCTCTGAGAGTCAAGAGAGAAGTTAGAGTCAAGACTTCCCTGGCGGTCCAGTGGTTAAGACACTGCACTTCCAACGCAAAGGGTGTGGGTTCAATCCCTGGTCAGGGAAGTTCCACATGATGCATGGCACAGCCAAAAAAAAGAGAGAGAGAGAGAGAGTGTGAGAAGATAAAGGATTGCGGACTCTGGCAACACAGCAATTCTTAAGGTGTGTAAAGGAGAAGGATGGGCAATGAGGTCAGAGGAAAGCCTGGAAAGTGTGGCACGACCAAAGCCAAGGGTGTTTTGAGAAGGAAGGAGGAATTAGTCGTGATGAGAGTGGCTGAGAGTTTCCTTGAGGACTGGAGAGTGTATTTGACAATGCGTAGGTAATGGGTGATGCTGGAAAGTTCGTTGCTGGTAGAAAGGAGGGGCAGAAGGCATGTGGGAGTGGGATGAAGAGTGAATGGGAGCTGAGGAGGGGAGACAGCACTGTATCAGTCAGGACAGGCTGGGGCACGCTGATGTGACCAGGGACCCAGAATCTCCACGGCCACAGCAACAAAGACTGGCTTCTTGCTCAGGCAGGGCAGCTGCCGCTCTGCTCAGGGATGCAGAGCGGACAGAGGACTGGCACTTGAGGCTTTCGTTTCCAGGGGTGCATGTCACTCCAGTTCACGCTTCACTGGTCAAGGTCCTTCAAAGGGCCCAGCCTGTTGTCAGTAGGAGAGGGATGAAGGCTCCCAGGGGACTCCGGGATCAGCAGCTGGGAGCACCCAGAGGCCACTCACTAGGGAAGCTTGGATGCGAAGGGAGCAGACAGTCTGGGCAGGACCCGAAGGGGTGTAGGGTCCAGGGAGGTTGTTTGTTTTCTAAGATGGAAGAAAAGACACTAGAGTCTGTTTGCATGCTCCTGGGGGTGATCCAGGAGGAAAGGGAGAGAGAAATTGATGGCTTAGGAGTGAGAGGACCAAAGAGACCAAGATCCAGAGGTCCAAAGAACACCTCTGGTGCAGGTGTTCCTCCTGAAGACAGGAGGATGTGTTAGCTTCTGAGGGCTTCTATTTTCTCCCGGAAGTAAGTGGGGTCATCAGCTGAGAGCTGAGGGAAGGAAGAGGGAGGGAGTTTGAGGAGGAAGAAAACGGAATGAAACAGGCCCTCTGTGTGGTGAGAAATCAAGCCACCCTGGTCACACACAAGGTTTGTGGGGACAAGAGGACAGAGTGCCTGCAAACCCAGGCTTCCACGGCCACTGCCCCAGGCTCTGCCCAAGATCCCCTTACCTTTCACTGGACAGGTGGGGCTGTCTGGCCCCTCCCTTGAAACCTGCTCAGGTCACTCCCCTGCTGACATTGCACTGTGTGTGTGCGTGTGTGTGTGCTCAGTCGTGTCTGACTCTTTGCAGCCCCATGGACTGTAGCCCACAAGGCTCCTCTGTCCATGGAGTTTTCCAGGCAAGCATCCTGGAGTGGGTTGCTACTTTCTACTCCAGACCCAAGGATGGAACCTGGATTTCTTATGTCTCCTGCATTGGCAGGTGGGTTCTTTACTACTAGCTCCACCTGGAAGCCCTGACGGTGCATTAGCTCAGCAAATATTTACTCCCCTACTTTCCTCTGACCAGGCACCATGCCAAGAGGGCTCTGGGAATAAAAGAACCAGTTCCTGGCTTCCATGAACTGACAGTCTTCCCCAGATGCCTTCAGGAGAGTATGTTGTGGACATCTGTCACTCTTGTCAGCCACCCAGCAGCTAAACCCTCTTCCTGTACTTGGCAGATCTTCCAGTTTATGTAGATGAGCCTTTCCTTCCCCGTGGAAGCTGAAAAGGTCCAGCCCTCCCTTTTCCAGCCTCCCTTGCAGCTCCGCCAAGACCCAGGGTCGGGGCTCTGCCACTTGACACTACCACCCCAGACTTCTGAGCTGGGAGTTAATGAGGTGGATATACAGGGGGCCGAGCAGGACACATGCTTGCCAGGATGGCAGCAGTGGCAGAGCCAACGGGGGCAGAGGCTGCGGTGAGAACCTTAGAGGTGCTCACTGGAGGTGTCTTTGCCTTCCCTTGGGCTGTTTTTCCTACCTGTGGAGTCCCCAGCCCTCTGGGAGATTCTGTGAAGGACTCAGTATACTCCCCCAAAAATTGCCTTTTATTTAAATTAGTCAAGGCAGGTGTCTGTTGCTTGCAAATAAGAATCCTCACAGATGTGAGGTCCCTCCTGCTGAGCATGACTCCCAAGCCCTCCATGGTCTGGCGCTGCTCCCCCAATTCCTGCTCTTCTTGTGGGAGCAGTGCCCTAAGTTTCCTTGGGGTTGGGGGGAACCACCCCCAACTAGTGCCAGGTATGTGGAGCTTATCCAAGCTTGTCTGGTGAGTGCATGAATGAATGATTTCGCTGATGTAATTCTAGCCCAAAGCAAGGAAACCAGGTGCTAGAGTTGGCTGAGATGGCTTGTTATGGGTAAACACATGCGTGCGTGCTCAGTCACTTCAGTCGTATCTGACTCTTTGTGACTCTATTGACTGTAGCCCACCAGGCTCCTATGTCCATGGGATTATCCCAGCAAGAATACTGGAGTGAGTTGCCATTTCCTCCTCTGGGGGAATTTTCCCGACTCAGGGATCGAACCTGCATCTCCTGCATTGGCAGTCGGATTATTTATACCACTCGAGCCACCTGGGAAGTCCAAATATATACAATATATATTTTACAGTAAGTTTTAGCAGCAGGAGAGACCTCATGCCGAAGAGAGTAATTTACCAGGCATTTCAGGCCTCACCTCACAGACCTTTCTCTTTTGACCCTTTTGCAGAATCTCTCTATTGGCTCCTTAAGACACTCGGCAGGGAATGCTTCACATGGATCTGTGGTGTTCTATGTGTTAAACTGAGCAGCGGGCTCAGGGATGTTAACTTTCTTATTTTTTATACCTTATATTTGCTTACATTTACTCTTCAATAAAATAAATAAATCCTACAGAAAAAAAAAAATACCCTGCTGAGTTTAGCTGAGAATCTTAGGTCCCAGGCCTTGAACTGCTGTCTCCTCCCTGCTGCTGGAGCCCCGTACTTTCTTCAGGGACCCTCGTCTGGCCAGCCACCAGCACAGGGCAGCTTCTGACCCTTATCCAGAGAGCTTTAGTCCAGGTGGCGGGGGGCTTCCTGGTGTCCCCAAGCCCTACCTATTTTCCCCCACAAGGTTTTCCTTTAAAGTCACTCTTCCTTACTTGTTTTAGCTTTAAAATAATACTTGCCAATTGTGGAAAATGTGAAATGTATAGAACTAAAAAGGAAGAAAAATCACCACAATCCTATTATCCTTGACAATCATCCACGGGGCCTTCCTGTACCTTCTTACGAGAGTTCCTTCATTTACGTAGGGATATATAAAATTTAAATAAAAATTTTATTTAAAGCAATAAAACTGGGATCATGCTATATATGCAGCTCTGTAGCCTGCGTTTTCTGCCTAACTTATTCATTCGTTCAGCTGCTCTCCAGGTGCCTCCATCTGTGAGTCTCTGCTCTAAAGCAGCCTTGGGGAGCCCAGCAGACAGACTAACCCCACCCTCCAGGAGAATACAGTCTGATGGGAAAACAGACCCTCACTGAAGGGCCATATCCATATCTAATCATTGGATGGTGTCACCGACTCAGTGGACATGAGTTGAGTAAACTCCGGGAGTTGGAGATGGACAGGGAGGCCTGGGGTGCTGCAGTCCATGGGGTTGCAAAGAGTTGGACATGACTGAGCGACTGAACTGAAGGAGGAGTATAAGGAGAGAGATCCAGGTAGCCAGGAGAACTGTGGGGGCTCCCCTTGTCCACGGGGGTGGGAGGGCTGGGAGTCTGAAGGTTGAGAAGGACTCCACTGGGTGAGTGGGCATTCCAGGCAGAGGGAACAGCAGATGCTGAGGATAAGAGGCAACCACAGTCAAGTGACGAAAGATCAGGTATGATTTTTAGAGACTACAGAGGATCCTATTGTATGGACAGACCATAATTTATTTTTCTGAGACATTTAGATTGTTTTCCGTTTTTCGCTGCTATAAATTATCATGGCAAAACTGGTAATATCATTTGCCTCCTGGGAGACTCTCCTGGAAGCTTAGGGACTGGTATGAAGGGAAATTCACTTGTATACCTGTCAGGAGTTTCCAATTTATTACCGTGTGAATGTACCTATTGATTCTTTTAAGAGTCAGTTAAGCTAAAACTAAATAATATTGAAATGAACATCCTTATGCATAATGCTTTATCCAAAAATTTTTTTTTTACTCTTTCCCTAAATCAGAGATTCATTATCAGTCCTCCTGATACACGATGACAAGTCACCCAGAAAGGTTAGTCTATACAGACTTACGTTCCACGCCCAAGAAGTCACCAACCACAGGGTTTTCTTCCCATCTAGGCTGTGAGCTACTCAGGAGACAAAAGCTGTGTGCCTCCTACAAAGAGGAGACCTCTGGGGTGGGGAAGCACAGATAAACACATGTTGAATCCCTCCTGTGTGACAGATATACCATCCTGGGAGCATCCACATATACTCTTTAGAAGTGTATGTGTGTGCTCAGTCGCTTAGTCGTGTCTGACACCTTGCGATCCCCTGGATTGTAGCCGTCCAGGCTCCTCTGTCCATGGGATTTTCCAGCAAGAATACTGGAGTGGGTTGCCATTTCCTCCTCCAGGGGATCTTCCCGACCCAGGGATCGAACCCTCAACTCTTTCGTCTCCTGCATTGGCAGGCAGATTCTTTACTACTGCATCAACAGGAAAGCCCACTCATTAGATATTCCCCCACAAAGATTATTTATTTATATTTGTTTATTTGGCTGCATTTGGTCTTAGTTGCAGCACACAGGCTCTTCGTTGAGTCGTGCTGGATCTTTTGTAGCGGTGCACTAACTCTCTAGTTATGTGGCATGTGGGCTTAGATTCCTCTTGGCATGTGGTATCTTAGTTCCCCCACCAGGGATCGAACCTGTGTACGCTGTGTTGCAAGGCAGATTGTTAACCACTGGACCACCAGGGAAGTCCTCCCCCAAAAAATTATTAGGAAGGTATTCATATCCTTATTTTACAGCTGAGAAAAATAAGGCTCAACAAAGTGCAGTGATTCACCCGAGATGGGGAACCAAGACCCAGACAAAGCTGGATCTGGCATTGATGGATGGGAAGACAGCTCTCTCTCTTCTTCGAGACCCCTGGCCCCTCAGGGACCCTCACCGCATCCCACAGACACTGTCTCTGCTCCCTTGCCGACAGCTTCACCAGCCCTCTCAACCCACCCCATCGTCGTTATTTATTTCCTCTCCTTGTGCTTCTCACTTGCAAGGCTGGGGAAATGGAGGAGGCAGATGGGGAAAGAAGTGGAAATTCTGTGTAATACCATTGACTGTTATCACAAAACTTGTCTTAAGTGCCAACCCTGGGGATTTGCCGGAGTTGGTACGACAGAGGCAGGGCCAAAGGTCAGATTAAATTGGGCTAGTAACCCCAGGCGGATGCTTGAAAGGGGTAGCTAAAGAAAGCATTTCAGCAGGAACGTGAGGCAGCCGAGGCAGGCAGCAAGCCGGCTGGCCAGGTCAAGCCTGCTTAGAGAAGCTTAGTGGTGACAGGCCTGGGTTCACACATCCTCCTCCAGAAACCTGAAATCTTGCCTTTTCCCCCCAATAATGAGTTGGTATAAAAATGGATCCTGAATAAAATCGTCTGCAGTTTTCAAATTTCAAACTGCATTAGTCAAAATATATCAAATTTCAGTGTACTGACTTACCACCTGCTCAAAATCGGATCCTTTTTCAGCTGGAATATATTGAAATATGAATCACCTCCTGAAGGAAAAGGGGAGATGTGGAGAGAAGGCCCTCACAAAATGTGCGGATGGGCAAGCCAGCATCCTGTGCTCCTTGGGCTCCCCGGCCTCCACCAGCCTCCCAGCCACCCTCAGCCTCCCTGTGACAATGGGCTCCCCAGTGGCCCGTGCTCCTCAGCTCCTTCCCCTTGATAGATAACTGATTCCTAGCTCGAACTCTGATGCTCTGGGCAGTCTATGCTGCATAGTCCAGAACATGCTCATTTCAAGTCCTCCAACCTTTAAATAAGCATCTACTATGTGCTGGGTGACACAACTGAGCGACCAAGCACAGCACAGCACACATGTGCTGGGTGCTCAGACTCACAGGGAAAAGTGAAAGTGAAAGTCGCTCCGTCCTGTCCAGCTCTTTGAGACCCCCATGGACTGTGCAGTCCATGGAATTCTCCAGGCCAGAATACTGGAGTGGGTAGCCTTTCCCTTCTCCAGGGGATCTTCCTGACCCAGGAATCAGACCAGGGTCTCCTGCATTGCAGGCAGATTCTTTACCAACCAAGTTATCAGGGAAGTTGGACTCACAGGGAGCCCAATCTCTAGTTACACTGCTAAGTCCTAAGATGACTCCTCTGTCCCCATCTCCTCATCCTCTCAGCAGCACTCACTGAACAGTGTGGGCCCTCCCTTCTGGAAACACTTTCTCCACTGCAGAGGTAGAACTGCCGTTTTTTCCCTCCTGCCTTGCTGGCTGCTTTTCTTGGTCTGCTGCGCTGGGGGCTCTTCTTTGGCTTGATTTCTACATAGCCTGACTCCCTAGGCACAGCCCTGGGATCTTCTCTCTTCCATACCCACACCTATCCCCAGGAAGCTCACCCAGGCTCAGGTTTTAAATACTGTCTCCATGGGATGAAGATCAGACATGGGTCTCAGTCCTGAACTCTAGACCAGCCCACCCAACGGCTCCCCTGACATTGTGCGTGGATATCTAATAAGCTGCTCAAACTCTGAGTGCCCCAAAGGTGTTCCTTCCACAGGCTTCCTCATCTCAGTAAACGCCAACCCCATCCTTTTAGTTGCTCAAGTTGAAAATGTAAATGGCATTCTCCATTCTTCCCTAGCCCTCAGTCTCTTTCCCTTTAATCCATCAAGTCCCACTAGTTCTACCTTCAAAATAAACCCTAAGTCGGTTCTCATCACTCCATCCCCAAGGCCCGCACTCTGCCCCAGGCCACCATCGTCTCTCCCCCGGACCCCAGCAGCAGCCTCTCCACCCAATCTCCCTGCTTTTATTTAGGTCCCCTCACCACCCACGGCCCACACACAGCCACCAGCATCTTTAAAAATGGTAAGTGCTATCTTGTTCCTTTCCTGCTTGAAGACTTCCCAGTGGCTCCCCCACTGTACCAGAATAAAATGCAAGCTTCTCACCAACCCAGCGCTTCCTCATGATCAGCTCTCATCACATCTCCAGCCCCATCCTCTACCATTTTTCCCACACTGGCCTTTTGGTACCTAGAATACAGCAAGCTCATTCTTTTTTTTTTAAATGTATTTATTTATTTGGCTGCGCTGGGTCTTATCTGTGACACGTGGGATCTTTGATCTTCATTGCGGCAAGCAGGCTCTTTAGTTGTGGCATGTGGAATCTAGTTCCCTGACCAGGGATCAAACCTGGGCCCCTTACACTGAGAGCTTAGAGTCTTAGCCACTGGACCACCAAGGAAGTCCCAGCAAGCTCATTCTTTTCATCATCCCAAAAGAAACCCCATAACCATTAGCAATCATTCCCAT
>NW_011495033.1:1021894-1024588 GCF_000754665.1 Bison bison bison | reverse complement strand
AATG
Source organism: Bison bison bison (assembly GCF_000754665.1). Classification (NCBI taxonomy): domain Eukaryota; kingdom Metazoa; phylum Chordata; class Mammalia; order Artiodactyla; family Bovidae; genus Bison; species Bison bison. The sequence goes on along the minus strand of NW_011495033.1, from coordinate 1,024,584 downwards.
GAATGATACAATATGTTTGCCTTGGCCTTTTAGCTCTGACTATTCCTGCTTGTACCACCCTGCCCCAGGCCCTTGTGGGACCACCTCCCTCTCAGCACTCAAGCCACAGCTCCAGCATCACCTCTTTGTCTAAAGCAGACGCCCCCGCCCACCGCAGTCCCTCTTGATTGCAGAAGTACATTGCGCCATTGCCCTCTTAGCCCTCTTAATTATCTGTTTACATGTTTATCGTCTTTGCTCTCATCTGCTCGTTCCCTGTCATGTCCCAACCCCCAGGATAGTGCCAGGCACCTGGGAGGCACTCAACAATTATTTGTGGATTGAGTTAAGGAGGGCAGCATCAGCGCCATGATGGAGCATTGAAAACGCTCTTAGAGACATGGGTGAGGGTGGGAGCCAGTTGTGCTGCCGGGGAGTGGAGGGGTCACAGTGGAAAGGCTGCCTCCAAGGGCGAGTAGAAGCTCCCCCTGGCCTTTGTGCTAGGTGGAAGGAACCGCCATGGTCAAAGGCCTAGAGGCAAGAGACAGCCTGTCTAGTTTGGAGTCCATGATGTCTCCTCTGGTTTGCAGTTTGTCCCCTAATTCATCGGTCCCCCAACCTTTTTGGCATCAGGGACTGCTTTCATGGAAGACAGTTATTCTCTGGACCAGGGTGCAGGGGATGGCTTTCGGATGATTCAAACACATTACATTTATTATACTTTATTTCTAATCCAATGCCACCTCTGACCTGACAGGAGGTACCTGTCTGCAGCCCACAGGTTGCGGGCTCCTGCCCTAACTCTTTCCCTAGCTTCCCGCAATAAGGAGACACAGATATGTCTAGGAGTTGGGTTTGATACAAGATGCAAGGTACTGAGGAGAAAGAAAAGATGGAGTCTTTTTCATGTTTCTTCTCCCCCAGCTTCGTCCTGGCATGGGCTGGACACCCGCACAGATGCAGAGAAAAACAGACCGGTTCCAAGTTTTCTGATTCTGAGTCATTCGCAGCTACCTTTCAGAGACATGGGAAGGTGGGAGGAGATGGCGATGTATATTACAGACACTTGCAACGGCGTTTTGAAGATGGGGCTGAGCCAATGGCCCCTCTGGGCGCTGGGCTGTCTGTGAGTCCCACATTCTTTATTTCTCCTGATCCAATCAGGCCCTGCCAACCTAGGCCCTGTGGCTCTGGGAGTCCAACTGGGCTCCCAGGAGGAGAGGCCCTTCCCCAAAGCCAGGAGGCTCAGGAGGGCAAATTGAATTGTGTGCAAGGCAGGAGCCATTAACCTGTCTGTGGACCACAGTCCCCCCTGCCTTTCTCCGCTTGGCCAGCCAGGCCTGTTCAGGCTGCCTCTGCCAGAAAACAGCCTCCCAACCATCCCGAAGGCCCCCTGCTGCCCCGGGGCTATGCGAAACCTTTCCTGTCCCTTGGTGCCTCATAGCTCCCATCACCCCTGCCTCTAAGATCAGAGCAGGTTCTGAGCTAAGAAGAAAAACCAGTCCATGTGGAACTCACTCTGTAGTCAGAGGCAAGCCTGTATCTTGGTGCTTCCTGCCCCTCAAACTTCCAGGTGGAATCTGCCCTCGTGTGTGCATGCTCCGTCACGTCCAGCTCTTTGCAACCCCACGGACTGTAGCCTGCCAGGTTGGGGATTCTCCAGGCAAGAATACTGGAGTGGGTTGCCGTGCCCTCCTCCTGGGGATCTTCCTGACCCAGGGATCGAACTCAAGTCTCTCACATCTCCTGCACTGGCAGGCTGGTTCTTCACCACTAGAGCCACCTGGGAAGCCCATCTTGGCAGGGTTACCCAGCGCGTTATGCGGGAGGGCGGGCTGGGAGCACTCTGAGTGGGTCCGCCTGCCCCTTGAGGGTGCAGAGGAATTAGCTCAGAGCAGGACTGGCCTGTACCTCTCCCAGGTGGCTCTCCCGAAAACTCCGGGCCCCTCTCAGCCCAATCTCAGGCCTTGGTGGGCCTTCCTGCCCACTGCCCTGCCAGCCACACACCCAGTCCACACTCCAGAAAGTCTGGCTCCTTTACCCCATGATTTTCCACCCTTACCTGGACTCAATTTATCAAATGGCTGCATGTCACCATGGATGATTGTGGCTTCTGTCTTTCCCCCACCCCAGAAACACACAACTTGCTCGCTTTCTTGTTTCAAAGCCCAGATTACCGTTTCAGGCTCTCCACTAAATCTGCTGCTTTCTGTTCAGGATCGGGCCAGCTTATTTAGGCAGCTGGAACATGAACAGGAGCAGGAACAAATCAGGAGCACCTCCAGAGCTAATGAATGATCCGAGCCTTCGGCTCAGGTCAGCAGCCCCCCGCCAGCCTCCTGGGTCCTCTGTGATGGCTCATTATTCCAATATTCCCAGGAGACAGACGGAATTTTTCCCCAACATCGCCTAATTACATTCCGGCTCTACGTGATACTGTGACATGTGTGCAAGCTCACACCGTTCCCCACACGACGCAGACTGGAGCATCCCTGCAGAGGGTGCGGACGGCGTGTTTTCATCTCAAGGTGTGCGCTGAGAGCTGCTACCTGGGGAGGCTCGGGGATGATACCCACCCCTCTCCTGTCAAGAGCAAGCCCCATCCCAGGTGACAGAGAACCAGCCGCAGAGGCACAGACAGAAGGGACTTCAAAGGGAGGACAGCTGTAGGGAGGGGACGTGTGTTTCCTGAAGGCCTGCCGCAGAGGATT
>NW_011495033.1:1010255-1021794 GCF_000754665.1 Bison bison bison | reverse complement strand
ATTGGAGATGGCTCTGATGCGGAGTCTTGGGAGCACTCATACACAGGCCCTCCTGGACTTGAGTCCCTCGGGGTGTCATGTTGAGCTTCCCAGCGTGCTCCCAGCCTGGGAGGGTCCCTAGGACAGAGGAGGGCAGGCTCTGTCTTCTGGGGCCCTGTCTGTGTGGCCCCAAGGCTTGGGGACAGCCCAGACCCACTAACAGAGCCAAAGGACACGGAGGTGGGTGCAGAGGCTCCTGGAGGACAGAGCAGCCTCCTTCACGCCCTCCCCTCCCTCCAGCTTCTGTTCCATCACCCGGGGGTGTAGGCTGGACTGCAGGTCCCGGCCCCCCAGCCTCACTCCGTGTAACCTTCACAGCCTCCTCTCACGTCCTCCTCATGGCCTTTCCAAACCTTTCCCACTCTCCCTAAATCACTACCCTTGGCCTCCGGGCCTGCCTCCTCACCTTCTCAGCACCCTCCCACATCAGGCCCCCTGCTGAGGCTGGCTCTGGTCTGCCCTCTCACCTCTCCTCACCCCGAGGTTTCAGTGTAAACGTCTGTGCTGTGCTCAGTTGCTTCAGTCGTGTCCAACTCTTTGTGACCCTGTGGACTATAGCCCACCAGGCTCCTCTGTCCATGGGGATTCTCCAAACAAGAATACTGGAGTGGGTTGAGGTGCCCTTCTCCAGGGGATCTTCCCCACCCAGGGATCGAACCTGCGTCCCTCAGGTCTCCTGCATTGGCAGGCAGGTTCTTTATGACTAGCGCCACCTGGGAAATGTCTCCTGGGGCCAAACAGGAAACACAAAGCGTGAGAAGGGCAGGTAGGATGAACGGGTGGCCACCTGGAAGCCAGGCCCATCTGGAGAGGCCCAGGCTCCAACCCCTGCTGCCTGTGGGAAGGAGAGGAGGGAGGGCTTCGATTTTTCCGGACAGTGGGAATGGGAATTTTCACATGTCATTGTTTAGCGGCAAATTCCACCCAAAACAAAACACGCTGTGGACCAGCGCAATCCCACCTGCAGCCCGATTCTGCCCGAGGCCGTGGTTTCTGACAGCTGCCTCCTTGTCTGGTGTGCGCCCTCTCAGCTACTCCAGTTCCCTGCCCCCACTATCGACTGCTCCCAATCCGCCTTGAGACTCACTCTAGCCTCTCCCATTGAACAACAAATCCTGCCAAACCAACATCGCCCTGCGGCCACCGCCTCTCTCCTCCCGACTCAGGCCAGTCAGAGGCAAACCACTTGAAAAGTCTCTCTCCTCGCAGTCAGCCCACTTCCTCTCACTTCCAGCCCCTGCCCTGGGATTCCACCTGCTTCTCATGCACAAACTCCCTGCTTATGCCCAAATCCAACTGTTTTCAGTCTCTCTCTTGGATCAACTGCCCCTTGAAATCTCCTCCACCCCAATTTCCTCAACACAGCTCTCTCCAGGGTCAACGCCAACTCAGGTCTACTCCGGACATTCCTTCTCAGCCCCTGCCACGCGCACCTCTTCCTCTTCCCATTCTATCCACAGTCCTTGGGGGGCCACCAGAACCCACACAAATTCATCCCTCCCTTAGCTCACTCCTAGCTCCAAATCCGAATCTCCAAAGGCTCCGTGCACGTCCCCTGCGATCATCCAGACTCTTCCTACTCAGCATTTCCCAAACGACTATCACCCCCCTCCAAACCTCCTCCCCTCTCCCTGAGTCACCTTCTCAGTGACCATTGAGTCTTCAGTCTGCACAAAACCTGGACTCTGCATTTCTTCTCTTCTCTTCCCTTGAGTCCCGTTCACCCCTGTAGCTTCAACTTTCAAAACTCCTTCCCAAGGGAGCAGCTGCCTGCTCATCTCCTACCTTCATCGTTTCTCCCTTCCAGCTCCTCCTTCTGACCCTGTCACTCCAATGGCTGTGACCCTCTTTGTCCAGTGCCCTGGATCCTGAGCCAGCATTCAGCTCCTGTCACAAGCCCACCCTGGTCCACCTGGTGCAGTGTCTCCCCCATCTCCAGGCCTTGGGTCATGCTCCCCTCGCCTTGAGATGCCCCTCCTTCCCTCATCTACCTGCGAGTTCTCACCTGTTCTTCAAGCTTAGTGCAAGCTAAGTGTGATTTTCCTTGTTTTGGGCTCACCTAGAAAGCTCTGTTCATTCCACACGGCTTCACTATCATCAGTTCACTTGCAGGAATCTGTTGTCATATGAGAGACTGAATATACAAACAGGTAATGCCAAACCACATAGAAAAACAGAACTCTGACACTCAGTCTGCAGTAACCAGCCCAGGAAACTGTCCCCTTACCTACAGTAACCAGCCCAAGAAGGCAGCCTGCTACCAACAAGTCAGACTTGTAGGAAATCAGTCCATACCTCTAGCAAACAGTCCAGGAAGCCAAACAGTAACCCCTGTGACAATCAGCCCCAACTGGCAAGAACCTGACTAGCTTCCCTAATTTTTGTCCCCACTTGCAACTTAAGGTTAAGCAGGGAAAACCAAATATGCTCCTAACCACACATAGAAGATACCTTGCTTCTTTTTTTTTAAAAATATTTATTTATTTGGAGCTGCACTGGGTCTTTGTTGCTGCTCAACACTTTCTCTAGTTGCGGTGAGCAGGGACAGTGTGCAGGCTTCTCGTTGCGGTCAGTGGCTTCTCTGTTTGCAGAGCTCTAGAGCTCTCGGGCTTCAGTAGCTGTGGCACACAGGCTTAGCTGCCCCGAGGTATGTGGAATCCTCCCTCCCAGACCACGGATTGAACATGTATCCCCTGCACTGACAGGTGGATTCTTAACCACTAGACCAGCAGGGAAGTCCAAGGATGCCCTACTTCTAATGAGTCCATCCCTAGCTTCCCCAGGTCGATCAGGGCACAATTGAGGCCTTCTTTTTTTTCCACTGTAAAACTTTCCCACTCCTCTGCCTGCCTTGGACTCTCTGCCAAAACGTAAGTGATTGTTACTTCAAAAGGCAAGCTCTGAGTAAACTGTCTTTACATGTTCTCATTCGGTTGGTCCATTTATTTCCACGTGTGTAATAAACTATCCCAAACTTGAGCCATTAAAACAAAACTCATGACCTTGTGGCTCTGTGGGCTGCATGGGCTCTGTGGGATGGTTATTCTGTTGTTCTCGTTCAGGGTATCTCTTGTGCTTGCAGACAGATGATGGAGAGCCCTGGGTCCTCTGGGCTCGGAACTAAGAAGCTGGGACTCTTGAACCCCTCTCTCCTTCTCCATATGGTCATGGGGCTTCTCCTCTCAATGTGGTCACTGCCTGTGATCTCTCCAGAGGAGCCAGGGGAGCCAGACTTTTCACCATGGCTCAGATCTCCCAAAATCTTCTTCAGACTTGGGAAAGTGAAGATGCTGGCTTTGATCAAGAACTGGGGATGGGATTGGATGGGAACAGCTCCACTTCCACTGCATCCAACTGGTTAAACCCAGTTGTGTACCAGCCTGATTCCATGTGGGAAGGGACCCTTCCAGGCTATGATGACGGGAGGCACGGGGGCCACCTTTGGAGACTGGCTTCCACACATCTTCCCTCTCACTGATGTTGTTCTTAGTCTCTGGGTGTCGGCATTGAGCAGGGGCTTGGCTGAATCGGGGCTCAGCAAGGCTTGACGATCGGGTATGAACTGACAGAGGGTTGGCGTGTCCAAGAGATGAACAGAAAGACTCTGCACTGGAGGCCCTGCCCCCAGGCCCACACCACCAATGTGTCATTCACATAAACACTGCTCTCTGCTGCTCAGCACACCGCTATTTTTAAACCTCTCAAGCAGTGAGTGGTGCTTAACATTTTTTGAATCAGAGACCCCTTAGGGAATCTCATGAAAGCTGTAGGAGACCCTCTCCCTGGAGAAGTCACTCACAGTTCTGCAGCATATTAATGACAGCTGCCCTTTACCGAGATCTTTAGAGCAAGCCAGTGACCGTGTGCAATGCAGCATGTCCATGATCTGGACTTATTACCCCAAACATACTGCAGGCTAAATACTACCATTTAGCACCATTTCATAGATGAGAAAGCCGATGAGAAAGCCAGACTCAAAAAGGTTAGGAGTGGGACTTCCCTGGTGGTCCATTGGCTAAGACTCCGAGCTCCTAATGCAAGGTGCCTGGGTTCAATCCCTGGTCAAGGAACTAGATCCCACATGCTGCAACCAAGACCCAGTGCTGTCAAATAAAAACAAACACTAATTTTTTTAAAAAAGCATTCTGGAGAAGGAAATGGCAACCCACTCCAATATTCTTGCTTGAAAAATCCCATGGACAGAGGAGCCTGGTGGACTACAGTCCATGGGGGTCACAAAGAGTCAGACACAACTGAGTGAGTGAGTGCACGCATATTAATTCCTACTTGTAGATGCTTTATGCCTTTGAAAACTAAAGCCTCCTCTTAACAAGAAAAAACTTCACAGACCCCCGTGGTAATTGTGTGCTTTAGTCCCTGATTAGAAAAAATGGACAGTGACAAGAAGCAACTACTCAGAGACATTTGCAAATGAGAACTATTTCATCATCTGCAACAGATCACACTTACTTGAAAACAGTAGTCTAGTAAGAACGGGCTGTATGGTGCAGGGACCTCTATTCGATGCTCTGTACTGACTTAGATGGGAAAGGAATCTAAAAAAGAACGTGTGTATGCGTATGTGTCACTGATTCACTTTGCTGTGCAGTAAAAGCTAACACAACACTGTGGACCAACTACACTCCAATAAGAATTAATTGGGAAGAAATAAAGGTTAAGGAGTAACTAGAAAACAGCACTAGAACTCAGTGCAGGAAGGTCTGAAGACAAAGCCCAGACCCTTCAACCACGGCACCCTACAGTTTCGGGGTTTCTGGGATGCTCTGAGTCCATCTGGGAACCCCAGGTTAAGAATCCCTCCTCTAAGGGCTCCCAAAGTCCTACTTCCTGATCTAAATACCCTACCTGTATTTAAGGCTCTGAATAAGCCGGACCCACTCCTTGCTTCCCCCTCCCCACCCCCAACACCCGGATTTCTGGCTACTCCCAGGCCACACTTAACTGCTGTTTCAGCCTGGCTACCCCAGACTCTGAGCTGGCCTCCCTTGAAATGCCCTCTCCACACTGTCCTCACCCAAAGGTCAAGTCCCCTTCTCTCGAGAGCTTTCCTTGACAGCCTGCCCTGGACTAGTGCTGGCTTATCCCTCTCCCACTTGGGGCTCTCATCACTTCCTGAGTAACTGCTATTTTCCCAACTTAGCTCTGATCCTCTTGAGAGCAGAGACCCATCCTCCCTGTCTTTCTCACCTTCCTAGATAGATACTTGCATAAACACTAACGGTTCACAGACTCCTCACCAGGCCCATTTCCTCCACTCTCCTTTTGATCCCTGGACTCTCAACCCCAAAGGCTGAATGAGACTCCAGAGTAGACCAGGTCAGAGAGCCGCTGCCTAGACCCAGACATGTTTCCTTTATGCAGAGAAGCAGCTGCTGAAATACAGTTTTAGGACCCAGTCCAGGGTCCAACCCACACCTGGCTGCTCCAGCAGGAATATCTGGTATCATCTGTTTCTTTCTTTTGCATTCTCAGGGGACACCATGTTGCACGAAATCTGTGACTGTTTTGTTTCCTGATAACAATAAATAAAGACTGAAAAGAATGTGCATGTATCAGTCGGATGCACAGCGTCTATGGAGCAAACAGGACAAGAAAGCAGGAGACATGGGTTCAATCCCTGGTTGGCGAAGATCCCACATGCCTCGGGGCACCTAAGCCCATGCACCACAACTCCTGAAGCCCATGCATCCTTCAGCCCGTGCTCCTCAAGAGAAGCCACTGCAATGAGAAGCCTGTGCGCTGTGACTAGAGAACAGCCCCCACTCACAACTAGAGAAAAGCCCGCACAGCAACAAGACCCAGCACAGCCAAAATTAGGAAAATAAATAAATAAAATTTAAAAAGAAAGAAATACCAGCTTCCCAAGCTCCATGAGAGTCTGCTCTCCTGGTGCCCCACTCCTAAACCAGGCAGTCAACAGGCCCTGGCCTGTGGATGGAAAGCTGACAGCAGGATGTAAGACCGCCACAGGCAGACCAGGACAGACAACTCCCAAGGACAGAGATGATTGACCAGCCCCCCACACACACCATTTCTGTCCCCGAAGGCTAAAGTTACTGTCCTCCAAGCCCTGGGTCAAGCACTTTGCGCTTGTTTCAACCACATGAGCAAACTGTTGAATAATAAAATTCATTTTATAGGTGTGAGAACCAAAGCTCCAAGAGGGAAATGATGTGCCCAGGACCACTGAGTCCATTGGGTGCCATTAGGTACTTTGAGGATAGTTCAATAAAGGGACAACTGACCAAGGTGTGGGCGGGGCCTCGGCAATCCTCAGGGATGGCAAATAGCAGGCAAGTGTCACCACGCCTAGGCCTGAAGAGGGGACAGAAGGGAGGGGATTGGAAATCAACCCAGAACACAGAATCTGCGTGAGGAGGGCAAGAGCTGAGACATTCGGTCAGGGATGAGGATAAATACCCAGCAAGCACTTTCCTCCCCGCCTCTAATTGCCTTCCCTCCCCATGCCACCTGTCGGCTGGGCAGGAGGTCACAGTTGGAAACAAATAGGTCAGACTCCAGGGGTGGGGTGGGGGAAGGGCTAGCACCTTCACCCTCTGGAAAGGGGCACATTTCTATGGGGTGGAGGCCAAAGAGGCCCAGAGGGGCTTGTGCACAAGTCTGGGGTCCTCCACTGCCCTGGGTGTTGGCACTCCCATCAACTCCAAGCATTGAGGTCTCACCCCTCATTTGTTCCCCACATGGTCCAGAGCCCAAAATGAACCTTCTAGTTCTTTGAGAAAATATGGTATGGAAGGTTTGAGAAGTCCCTGGCAGAGGGGACCTGTGGTTTTACAATTAACCTAAAAGCCTCTTATTAGCATCTTGGCCTAAAAGTCTCCAAACACCCACGCAGAAACAGGTCTTCCCCCACACCGCCTGGCTTTCAGCTTTCGGGTAAAGAGAGGGTTTCAGCAGAGATGTGGGCTGAGGCTCTGCAGTTCAGCACAGCCCCTTTGGGGCGGGGGAGTGGGACCAGGCTGCACCCCTGTGACAGGAGGCTCAGGGGTGGCTAACATCACATCAGCTCATCAAACCCTCCTTCATTTGCAGGTTTATTAAATCAAGAGCCAATTCTGACACAGTTTCTTTCAAGCCATTCTACTTTGCAGGTGTGCAAAATTTATCTGAGATAAAGAAAACCATTACAGAGAGAGCACAATCTTCAAAGCCCACCTCTGAGACCAGGAAGAAATAAAAACAGTAGCCCATACAAATGTGCAATTAAGTTTGCAAATACTTGGGAGCCAGGAGAAACACCTTCCCTGTGGAGAGCAGGTCTTTAAGGCAATTTTCTTGAACTCTATTCAACACTTACTCAGAATGCCTTTTAAAAAATAACATATGATTTTCTTCTCTCTCCAAAGACTCCCTTATTCTTTCTCTTCCAGGTAAGAATAAGCCAGCTCTGGAGTGAGAAAAGCAGTTGCTCATATTGATAAGGGATGATGGACTATGTTTCAGGGGAGGTAAAGAAGAAAGACAAACAAACATCCTTGGCCAGGGAGCAGGGTTTTGCTGAGGTATAGGGAGGCCCAGAGCCTAGGGGCTGGCCCTGGGGCTCTTTACCCACCAACAGAAGGCCACGGTTCCAGAGATCAAGACTCAGCTCAGAGGAAGTGTCTATCCATAGCCTGGTCTGGGCTCCACAAATGCTCAGTCTCCCCAGGTGGGGATTTGATTCCCCGTGAGAGGCAGAGGGCTTGTTTCTGCTATAGTGTTTACTAAGCATTAGATTCATTTTTCTACATGAAGTTGTGTGTGTGTGTGCTCAGTCGCAACCAACTCTTTGCGGTCCCCTGGACTGTAGCCTGCCAGGCTCTTCCGTCCATGGGATTCTCCAGGCAAGAACACTGGAGTGGGTTGCCATTTCCTTCTCCAGGGGATCTTCCCAACCCAGGGATCAAACTCACATCTCTTGCATTGCAGGCTCGTGAAGCAGAGCTACAAATAGGTGCAAGATGGAGTCAGTGCCGCAGAGATTGGACTCACATTCTGGCCCTGCCACTCAGCAACAGTGTGACTTTGAGCAAGTGGCTTGGCCGTCTGAGCCTCAGTTCCCTGAGCTGTAAAATGAGACACTTCATAGGGCTGTTGGCTGAATATGTGGTTTAACTACAAGAGCACCTAGCAGGTTATACGTCCTGGACCCAGGAAAAAACCACTGCAGCTGGGGCTCAAAGCATTGTCCTAATTCCAGAAAGGGCCACCACCCAGTTACCAGTGCAGAGAACCAGAGGTATGACTCTGTAGAGACGCACAGTTTTTGGATGTTGCTGCTGCTGCTGCGGCTGCTAAGTCACGTCAGTCGTGTCCGACTCTGTGCAACCCCATAGACAGCAGCCCATCAGGCTCCACTGTCCCTGGGATTCTCCAGGCAAGAATGCTGGAGTGGGTTGCCATTTCCTTCTCCCGATGCATGTAAGTGAAAAGTGAAAGTGAAGTCCCTCAGTCGTGTCCGATTTTTCGTGACCCCATGGACTGTAGCCTACCAGGCTTCTCCATCCATGGGATTTTCCAGGCAAGAGTACTGGAGAGGGTTGCCATTGCTTTCTCCGAGTTTTTGGATGGGACTCAGCCTTTTTTTGGCTGTGCCTGGTCTTAGTTGTGGCACATGGGATCTTCGATCTTCGTTGCAGGGATCTTTAGTTTCAACATGCAAACTCTTAGTTGTTGCCTGTTGGATCTAGTTCCCTGACCAGGGATTGAACCTGGGCCCCCACCTTGGGAGTACAGAGTCCCAGCCACTGGACCACCAAGGACTCACATTTGAAACTTAGTTCATAATTTAGTGTCTATATGTCCCTCTGCCGAAGCCCTTAGCTTCTCTGTTTCTCAGTCTCACCGTCTGTGCAATGGGAACGTGAATAATATCTGATCAAAAGAGCTAATCCATGTAAAGTGTTTAGCTAGTGTCTGGCACAGAGTAAACATTAATAAGCATTGTTTTGTTGTCATTATGGCTTTCCCAGATCAGACTCCATGTGCTAAAATTTAATAACATTTTGTTTTTTTGTATTTATTTCTGCAGTTACTTTCTATTTATGGCAAGTGTTACTGTCTCCATTTACAGAGGTGTTATCAAGTTTCCCTTTTAAATACATCTATTTAAGCTAAAGTGGGTCAATATATAGAAGAGAAAAGAAATGAAAAATTAGTGCAGGTGGATCACAGATGGGTGAGACGCTGAGAAGGTGTGAAGCAGAAATTGAAATTTGGGAAACACCCAGATAATAAGCCGTGTGTAAAGCCAGAAGCAGACCCAAGCCATGCCCCACGCCCACCCCAAGGCCATCCCAAGGTCGTTCGGAGGCCAGCAACCTTGAACCCTGCTCTTCCCTGCCTTCAGAGTCTTCCCTGGATAGGCCACTCTGCCTCAGGCAGAAGTCCCCAGCTCCCCTGAGGATGACCCCCAAAATGAGGGTGCTGTGAGGAGCTCCCAAGGCCCTTTGCATGCCTGACTCCCAGGGGTGCCTGGGCCCCAAGAGGGAACCATGGCACCGGAATCTCGGGGCAAGTCTGGTGGAAGACCTCCAGGCTGGGGGCTGGGGGCTGGAAACTGGGAGGTTGGGGGGTGTGGTCCCTCTGAGGAGGTAAACCGAATGCCATTTTTCTACAACTTCTAAGGAGAGACTTGGAACAGCCTGGAAAATAAAAACAGAATTCTGACTCTCTCCGCCGAGGTGTTACAACTCAGTCCCAGTTGCCTGGCAACTGTGCAGGTGTGTGATTGGGTGAGCGGCGCTCCCAAGGAGCCAACCAGCGCCCGCCGGGCCGGCCAAGGTGGGAGCAGGTCCGGGAGCAGGCCAGCGGCCGCATCCGCATCCCGCATCCGATCGCGCCCGCCGCCACCCTCCTGCTGCCCCTCCTCCTGCCCACTCGGCGAGAGAGGAATCGCTATGGCCTCTGGGGGTCGCGGTTTGGGCGGCTGCCAGGTACAGGCACCCGTGCTGCGGCCTCCACTGCTGTCTCTAGCCCAGGAGGGGTCACCGACTTCAGAATCCGTGTCCGAGTCCTGACCCGCTACAGACTGGCCTCCCACTCCAGCCCAGCCCAAACCCGGCATTTCAGAGACGCCCGAGAATGAGAACGGGTGGGACCTCCGCCTCCGGGATCTAGGCTCTCTTTTGGCACATAAATACACCTTCTGTCCCCAGAGAAGGTGCTAAGGGAGCAGAAGCTTTCAGAGGAGGGTTTTGGTGGACTTCTTTTGGTTGGCGCCACTCTCCAGGTGGGTTCTCCCAGCACCAACAACCAGTAGGAATAGTGGCTAAGACGGCTGTTTGCAAGCAGGCCTGCATTTGAATTCCAGCAGATGACCAACGGGGCTGTGTAGCCCTGAGCAAGTCACGTCGCCTCACAGTTTGCTGATCTGTAAAATGGGGGAAAACACCTGCTTCCTAGGGCTGCTGTCATGGTTAAGTAATAAACATAGAACATTTAGCATGGCGCTTGACAAATTCTCAGCCCTCAGTCCCGGAAAAATAAATAGTTCTATTAGGACCTAGAAGCTGGTGCCACGAGGCATAAGTCACTGATGCTGGGGTGCCTCCCACTCAGCACATGGCATTCCAATCTCCACCCCTTTTTCAGTAACCTGTGCAGGCGGCCTCTCAGAGGTGGGTCCCTGTGATGAAAGATGGGCTGACTACCTCCAGCCAGCATCCTTGCATTTACCGCCTGGAAAATCCCATGGATGGAGGAGCCTGGTAGGCTGTAGTCCATGGGGTCGCTAAGAGTTGGACACGACTGAGCAACTTCCCTTTCACTTTTCACTTTCATGCGTTGGAGAAGGAAATGGCAACCCACTCCAGTGTTCTTGCCTGGAGAATCCCAGGGACGGGGGAGCCTGATGGGCTTCCATCTATGGGGTCGCATGGAGTCGGACACGACTGAAGCGACTTAGCAGCAGCCGCAGAGAAATGCTGAAGAACTTCTCTGGTAACCCAGTGGTTAAGAATCCACCTGCCAATGCAGGGGATACGGGTTCGATCCCTGGTCCAGGAACTAAGATTCCCACGCAAGGGGTGACTAAGTGTACCACAACTACTGAGTCCATGCTCTAGAGCCACCCCAATGAGAAGCCCATGCACGGCAACTAGAGAGTAGCCCCCACTTGCTACAACTAGAGAAAGCCCACACGCAGCCAGAAGACCCGGCGCAGCCTAAATAAATAACTAAAAAGGAGTGCTGAGTCAAGGGGCAGGGGGTGGGGGCAATCAAGTCTTCTGCCTGGCTCCACCTGCTGTTTGCTGCACCTGCCCCTGACTCTGCCTTTTCACTCTCCCCCTAAGGCCGCGCTCTCCATGGGGTCCTCTGCAGCCTGCACTAAGGACTCATCTTCTCAGGGCAGGTGCTGCTCACTTGCAGTTCAGCAGGACTGGGCGCTCCCCACCACCCCCATCAGGAAAAAAAAAGGGGAAGCAGGCCAGCTGACTCCACCCCTTGGCCAGTGGATAGCTCTTCTTTGCGGGGAGTA
>NW_011495033.1:990296-1010155 GCF_000754665.1 Bison bison bison | reverse complement strand
CCCCCCCCCCACCCCGCCAATCCCTCTCTTCCATCCTCTACCCTTCACTGCCTTCCACAGACCCCAGGCGGCAGGCGGAGAGGCCAAGTGTGAAAGCGCTCCTGCTGGGCAAGAATGTAGAGAAGGAAATCTCTGAGATTGAGGCAAACCCCATCCCACCTTCTGGGAGGCTCCTGGAAAGACTTGCTGAACCCCAGGGGCTGAAGACCCAGACTTTGTTCACACTCCCCAGCCTGGAGGGGGGTGCCTGCAAATCCCCTACACTCCAAATGCACTTGGTTCAGATGTGTTTTCTTAAAAAGATTAATTCCATGAAGTCCCAGGCAGCCTTTGACACTGATGTTTACATGGGGTTTTTAAAAGCTTCTGCTTTTCAGCCAACATATTAACATGTTAACAGTTGTGCTTGACTCTGCTTTGGTGTCTGGGCTTTTTCTCCTGCTTCTTTAGAGTTTTCTATACTTTTTTTTTTTTTTTTCAAATTTTCCACAGATGGTGTGTATTACTTTCATAGCAAAAAATTAAAATAAACAAAAACAAAAGATTAATTAGTGGGCCCGCTCAACAACCTGTCTAAATCCTTATCGGAAGGGTAGCAGAGTTTCCCCGAGGGCCAGAAATGGCCCCTGTCTCTGGATCCACGCTGCTTTCTGAAGCCACCCTGGGCAAGAAGGGCAGGGAGGCACTGGTGGGACAAAGTGACCCCAATGATTCTCCTGGGACCCCTCCAGGGAATGGCTGTGGTCCTACCAGGGAACAAGTGGCCAGCAGGTTCCTGGAAGTCACCTACCCATGGTACCAGACAGAAACTTCCCTCTTAGGAAACTGGCAAATGAAAATTCTGGTTTTCCCTTTGTTCAGCTCTGCGCTTCCAGGAGAGTTTCCCAGGTTGTTCAGTGGTAAAGAACCTGCCTGCCAGTGCAGAAGACATAGGTTTGATTCCTGGGTCTGGAAAATCCCCTGGAGAAGGAAATGGCAACCCACTCCAGTATTCTTGCCTGGAAAATTCCATGGACAGAAGAGCAGGGTGGGCTAAACCATCCATGGGGTCGCAAACAGTCAGACTTGACTGCGTGACTGAGCACACATGCACCCCCTTTCAGAGACATTAGGAAAACAGGCTGGAAGGGCAGGGTAGGGAGATGGGTTGTCCATCCCTCATTCCTGCAGCTTCCTCATCTGCCCATCCTGACCCAGCTCCACCCGAGTTACCGACCCCTTCCAGCTTGGCCTGCTCCAATTTGTTGCAACCAATACTGCCCAAGGCACTGCCCTGGGAGATCCATCCATGCCTTGGCCTTGACCAGTCTTCTCCCAGGAAGCTCTAGGACCCAGCAGAAAAGGAGACTTGCCAAGATGCTAGAGAGAAAAGGCTGGAAACTCCAACGGGGCAGGGATGACTCTTCCAAAACAATAACAGTAAGTGAAAATTTAGAGCCACTGACCTCAGGGTCAGCACTGTGCTCAGCCCTACATGTGTGAAATCCCTAACCTTCTCAACACTCCAGCAAGGCAGGTGTTATTACCCATCTTCTAGATGACAAACTGGAAGTGCAAAGAGGTTCAGAGGCCTCCACAAAGCCCGCAAGTACAAACTGGCAAAGCGAGAGCCAGATCCGGGTCCTGTGGGGTCAGCCTCTTGCTCCCAACAGCATCTTTCTTGCCATCATATCTTCAGTGTCGTGCAAATACAGGTGAATAGATAAGGCAAGGATGGAGGGAAGGGACTTCCCTGGTGGTCCAGTGGCTAAGACTCAGCACTCCCAATGCAGGGCGCCCAGCTTTGATCCCTGGTCAAGGAACTAGATCCCACATGCCTCAACGAAGCATTCATAGGCTGCAAAAATAAAAAAGATCCCTCATGCTGCACCTAAGATCCAGCACAGCCAAAAAAAAAAAAAAGATGGAGGGGACTTTCCTGGTAGCCTACTGGTTAAAATTCCATCTGCCAGTGCAGGGGACACAGGTTCTATCCCTGGACCAGGAAGATTCCACATGCTGCCACAGCTACTGAGCCTGGCTCTACAGTAAGAGAAGCCACTGCCAGGAGAAACCTGTGCACTGCAATGAAGGCTAGCCCCTGCTTGCAGGAACTAGAGAAAGCCCTTGCAAAGCAGTGAAGACCCAGCACAGTCAAATAAATTAAATTTAATTAATACATGTTTTTTTTAAAAAAAGGATGAAGCTAGCTTCTATGCCCCCTAACCCTCCATCTTCCAAAGGGCCTGCCCCAAACCTGGGCCTGAACAAAGCATCATACTCAGCTCACCTCAACAGAAACTATGGGAAGAGGCCATGCCACAGACACTGGGACCCCTCCTTGGAGGCCCTGCACACAGCCCTCTCCTCTTCCTGCACAGAAACAGACGGCCAGGACCCTTTTTATCTGTGGGATAACCCTGAAAGTGAAGCCGGGGAGGCCCCACCACTTGCTGAGCTGGGGGAATGAGGAAGATGGTGGCTCAGCAGGCAGCAAAGCAAAAGCAGGGGAGTTGCAGTGGCCAGCGGGTCATTATTTACCCATAAACTGGGTCTTCTGCTACTGGGAGCTCCTTGAGGGCAAGCTGGTCTTTTCCCACATCCATCTCAAGCACCCAGTGGAGCAGCAGCCAGAAAACTGGGTCAGCGCCCCTGGGAGGCCACAGACCTGGTGGCTGAGCTATGCTGAGACCCCATGTTCTCTTGAGGACACTTGTTTAGTAACAACACCAGCAGAGGCAGATTTACAGGGATCCTAACAAAGCATCCACAGTCCTCCCAAGGCCCTGCACCTAGTTCTGTATTCATGACTTATTTTTTTTTATATTTATTTATTCATTTATTTGGACTTCCCTGGTGGCTCAGTGGTAAAGAGTCTGCCTGCCAATGCAGGAGACACAGTTCGATCCCTGGGTCAGGAAGATCTCCTAGAGAATGAAATGGCAACCCCCTCCAGTATTCTTACCTGGGACACCCCATGGACAGAGAAGCCTGGTGGGCTATAGTCAAAGGGGGTCACAGAAGAGTTGGACATGACTTAGAGATTAACCACAATGATTTATTTGTTTGTCTGCCTCAGGTCTTAGCTGCAACACATGGGATCTTCCTTGCACCATGTGGGATCTTCCCTCAAGGCATGAGGGCTCTAGTTGTGGGTCCCGGAGTGCATGGGCTCAGTGGCTGTGGAGCGTGGACCTAGTTGCTCCTTGGCATGTGAGATCTTAGTTCCCCCACCAGGGATCGAACCTGCATCCCCTGCCTTGCAAAGCAGACTCCTAACCACTGGACCACCAGGGAAGTTTCTCATGACTTGTTACACTTTTTCATAAAATGGGGAGTCTAAATTGTATAAACTCCACAAAATCTGGAACCAGCCCAGAATGTCAAAACCTGGAACCACCCCTCCCCTCCCACCACATACACACACCCTGCTCCTAGCTGGCACATGTAAGCTGGTTTTCCAGGGAAAGAACAGGAAGAACCAGGGTAGAATAAGAAGGGCTGGTGGGGCCCTGAGGCCAAGGAAAACCCCAGATTACAGTCAGATTTTGATCATGATCGAACCTGCGTAGAACATCAAATGCAGGTGGGAGGGTCGGGCAATACCCCCACCTCCACCCCCCAATAGTCTCAATATCAGAGTCCAAAAGAGCCCTCAATATTTTTGAATTTTTTAAATATTTATTTAAAAATATAGAAAGGGGAACCTTTCTAATGTTACATGACTCTCTCTTTCTTTTTTAAAAAAAATTTTTATTCATTTATTTTTGGCTGCCCTGGGTCTTCGTTACTTTGTGCAGGCTTGCTCTAGTTGTGGTGAGCAGGGGCTACTCTTCATTGCGGTGTGTGGGCTTCTCATTGTGGGGGCTTCTCTTGTTGCAGAGTACAGGCTCAGTAGTTGTGGCACACGGGCTTGGTTGCTCCGCAGCATGTGGGATCTTCCCAGACCAGGGATTGAACCCATGTCCCCTGCATTGGCAGGCAGATTCTTATCCACTGTGCTCCCAGAGAAGTCCTTGAATGGGGGCACCTTTTGAGAATCTGATGAAAACTCTGGAGGCATTAAAATGCACTCACACACAGAATAGTGCATATCCTTGCAGGGGGTTATGGCTGCTGAGGGCCATTGGTTGGCCCTGCAGGAGGCAGGGAGGCCCAGGTTGAGGGCCCTGCAATGGAGGCAGTATGATGTGATGATGTACAATGGTGGCTGTCAGGAAACTGGGTTCCATCCAGCTTCTGCTGCTGCTGCTGCTGCTAAGTCGCTTCAGTCGTGTCCGACTCTGTGCGACCCCATAGACGGCAGCCCACCAGGCTCCTCCGTCCATGGGGTTTTCCAGGCAAGAGTACTGGAGTGGGGTGCCATTGCCTTCTCCCATCCAGCTTCTAAGTCTCTTCAATTCCCCAAACCTCTACTAAACTTTGCATGAGGTGTTCTCTAAATTCCTTCCAATTCCTTCCAGAATTCTGATTATTTCTGTGACTTTCATCTTCTGCAGGCCTGAGCACTGCCCCAGGCCTTTAGGGGGAAAAAAAAAAAAAAAGAACCAAACCACCCATTCCATGCAATAAGAACTTTTCACACGTTGCTTGTTTAATTCTCTCAGTTACTCTATGGAGCAAATATTCTTTGCTCCATTTTACAGACTAAGAAACCCCTCTGTTGGCATGAGGGTTAAAGGAACTCCCCCAAAGTGATGGTAGGTAGTGAGGTTCAGATTTGAACCTGGATCTGCTGGACCCACACAAGCCTGTGCCTTTGCTATGGGCACACCGATGCCCTTAGTCCCCACTCCTTCTCACACCCACTGTCAACTAAGCCTTGAAATACTGGTTTTTTCCCCCAACCCCTTGGCCTCAAGCCACCTGCTTCCCACTCTCTGTCCCTAGGGGTCTGCTTGCCACCCAACAGATGGGGAATGAAGACCCCAATCCCATCCGGCTGGATCAGATCCTATTGAACCTGATTCCTCCTGGGGCCAGTGCTTTGTTGGGGGACAATTAATGGCCATGGTTGATTGTTGGACACTTAGACATGGAGCAGCATCACCCAGGTTTGCCTTCCCAGCTTAAAAGCCCAGATTAATCGCCCTGGGCTGGTTCTGTCACACACGGGGATATATTTTCCTCTTGGAATTTACAAGTAGTTCCATCTGAGAAATAAACAACCGGAGATAAAAATTACATTGTCACAGTGCAGGTGTGATAGATGTAAGAAGCAAGCCGTCGTGGTGGTTGCCGCGGAGGTGCTCTGCGGACAGAATCCACCAGATGAGACCTGGAGGAGCCCCAGGGCAGGGGAATGAGATGCTGATGGGGCCTCAGCCGAATGGGAAGCGTGGACTCTCTGCAATTTACATTCCATCACTCTAAATCATAAGGTTCCAGGCCGGCCTCCCGGAGCCAGGGTGAGAGTTTGATTGACAGGAGACCTCCTCAAAAAACTCCGCCTCTCAGCTGCAGGCTTCAGGAAGGGGGAGCCTGGACAACAGAACAGGCCCCAAATGAAGAGCCAGCAGGGGACACTTGGCTTAAACTTGGCCAAAGAGTCTCCATCAAGACACCCACCCTGGTGGACCAGTGGTTAAGAATCTGCCTTCCAAGGCAGGGACGTGGGTTCGATCCCTGGTCGGGGAACTAAGATCCCACTTGCCACTAAGGATATATGTCACAGCTAGAGAGAAGCCTGCTCACCACAGAGAAAAGCCTAGATGCTGCAACTAAGACCTGACACAGCCAAATACATAAATATTAGAAAGAAAAAAAGACACCAACTACTTGACTTGTCTCTACTGCTACTAGGGAACCCAAGCCTACCTAAGTCTACTTGTAAAGAAAGCCACTTCAGAGAAGCCCACAAGAAGACCAGACTGGACCTGTGTTCAGAATAACTAACATTTGCTGAGTACTACATGCTCCGTCCTCTGTGAAGGACCCAGCAAAAATTATCTCATATTAATCCTCAAGGCAATGCTATGAAGTGGTATTATTCCCATTTTGCAGATGACAGACTGAGGTTCGGAGAGGTTAAGTGACTTGTCCAAGGTCCCTGGAATGGATTCAGTTTTGTTGTTTAGTGGCTGTGTTGTGTCCAACTCTGCAATCCCATGGACTATAGCACACCAGGCTTCCTTGTCCTTCACCATCTCCTGGAGTTTGCTCACAAACTCATGGTCATTGAGTCAGTGACGCCACTCAACCATCTCATCATCTGTCACCCCTTCTCCTGCCCTCAATCTTTCCCAGCATTAGGGTCTTTTCCTATGAGTCCTCTCTTGGTATCAGGTGGCCAAAGTATTGGAGCTTCAGCTTCATCATCAGTCCTTCCAATGAATATTCTGGGTTGATTTCCTTCAGGATTGACTGGTTTGATCTCCTCACTTTCCAAGGGACTCTCAAGAGTCATCTCCAGCATCACAGTTTGAAAGCATCCACTCAGCATTCAACCTTCTTTATGGTCCAACTGTCACATCCGTACATGACTACCGGAAAAACCATTCAATGAATGGCCCCCAAAATATATGTCCACATCCAAATCCTTGGTACTTGGAAATGTGACTTTATTTGGAAAGAGTCTGCAGATGTAATTAAGGATCCTGAAATGAGATCATGCTGGATTACCCAGATGGGCCCTAAATTTAACGGCGAACGTCCTTCTAAGAGACAGGAGAGGAGAAGACAGCGAAGAGAGAAGCCTGGTGAAGACAGGGGCGGAGACAGGAGTACCACGAGGGCAACAAGCCACCACTGGAAGCCGCCGCCACCGGAAGCTCCCCCCAGAGCCTTTGGAAGGAGCACAGTCCTGCCGACACCTTAAGTTCAGATTCTTTTTTACCTCCAGAACCGTGAGAATACATTTCTGCTGTTTTAAGTCACTCAATTTAGGATTCTTTGTTGCTTGTTTCTTTGTGAGTGCATGTGTGTGTGGTTGTTTTTTTTTTTTAAAGTCATGTCACACAGCTTAAGGGATCTTAGTTCCCCAAGTGGAGACTGAACCTGGGCCCCGGTATAATGAAAGCACGGAGTCCTAACCAGTAGACTGCCAGGGAATTTCCTAGCCACTCTATTTGTAGAAATTTGTTATGACAGCCCTAGGAAAAGAATACAGGGCCACAGCTAACAAATGGCAGAGCCAGGATTCAAATCTGGCAGGCTGGCCCCAAACTCAGGGTCTGCCCACCAGGTGATGCCTGGATGCCAATCCTGGCTCCACTGCAGTCGTGGTGTGTGACCTTAACAAAGTTGCTAAACCTCAGCCTGCTCACCTGCAAAATGAGGAGGTCAAACAAGACAAGTGGGGTGACTCTGGGGCTGCCATGGTGACAAGAAGGACAAATGGGGTTCTGAGTACATCCTCAAGTGCAAAAAAGAAAAAGGGCTTTCTTAGCAAATCACTTGCAGACTGCAACTTCTGGGGGGTTTTGGCCACCCATGACACAGTCCCCACCTTCTGGTTACAGTTCCCCAGCAGCACACCTTCCCAGGCCTCAGTGACTGGTTCGGGGCCAAACCAGGGTTGTGACGTCAGACCCAGAAAGATAAGCCTTCTCTTTCTGAGAGGGAGCGGGGTGTGAACTTGGAGTTGCCGGGCCTTTTGAGCACGTGCTGATGCAAGAGAAGTCACGCTAAGATGCTAAGAAGCAGAAATCAAGTCCTGGTGACCAAGTCACACCTGAAGATGAATCTTGCAGTTTTATGAGCCTGGGAGATTTCTTTTTTTTGTTTCAACAGTTTGAGTTTCTCGCCTTTCTAAACTGAGTGTCCCAACCCTCAAGGAAAGGGTGGGATGAACTGACAGAATAGCATGGAAACATTCATTACCATATGTAAAATAGCCAGTGGGAATTTGCTGTGTGACACAGGGAGCTCAACCTTGTGCTCTGTGACAACCTAAGAATCCGCTTGCAATGCAGGAGATTCCTAGGTTGGAAAGATCTGCTGGAGAAGGGATAGGCTACCCACTCCAGTATTCTTGAGTTTCCTTTGTGGCTCAGCTGGAAAAGAATCCACCTGCAATCCAAGAGACCTGGGTTTGATCCCTGGGTTGGGAAGATCCCCTGGAGAAGGGAAAGGCTACCTACTCCAGTATTCTTGCCTGGAATACTATACAGTCCATGGGGTTGCAAAGAGTCGGACACAACTGAGCGACTTTCACTCACTCACTCAGGATGTACAGGTACATGGAAGGGAGGTTCAGGAGGAAGGGGACATATGTGTACCTGTGGCTGATTCATGTGGATGTATAGCAGAGGCCAACACAATATTGTAAAGCAATTATCCTCCATTAAAAAAAAAAGCAAGAAAATAAAAAATATATAAGCCGGTTTTCTCTATGGATCTCCATCACCCCAAGGATAGCCTGCTGTGATCGTCTCATGACCCAAAGGTCTCGTGTGAACCGAGCATTCTGCCCGCTCCTTTCCCCTGGTCCCTGTGCCCTGGCCACTGGGGCCATCTTTCTGTTCCTGGAACACGCCAAGCACACTTCTTCTCAGGGACTTTGTTCTGGTTTTCCCCTCCGCCCAGTCCCTCTCTTGCCCCAGTATCCACATACTCCATCCATCATTCACCTGGCTCTCTGATCAATGTAACTTCCTCCTAAGGTTTCTTTGAGCACCTTATCTCAGACTGCCCACGCCCACTTTCTGTGCTGTCACCTCCACGGTCCTCATCAGCCTGACATTGCTTTCTCGTCTCTGACCTGCCCTGGATGTGGGCTCCATGACAGCAGGGCTCTGCCTGTCTCGTTCACCACAGCGTCCTCACCATCCAGGCTCCTAGTATCTGGCAGGTGTCATTACATGTTTGTTCAGTGACCAAATGAATGAGTGCTGGATGCCCTGGGTGCCTGTAACTGGGGAACCTGCTGTAGTCTGGCAGGCTCAGGGCCGCTTCTTGAGGAAGGGTCATTTGAGCTGAGCTCTAAAGGAAGAGAAGGAATTATCCAGGTGAGGGGGTGGGGCAGAGGCAATATTACAGGCAGCATCATCTGCTTGTGGGAGGACCCTGACCAGGATGAAGGCTGACACAGTGAGGGACAGAAAATCAGTAAGAGGGGTAAGTCATGTGAGGTGTGATCAGAGGTGTAGGCAGGAGGGGTCAGTTTACACGAAGCCCTGAAAGCCCTGTTAAAAAATGAAGCCTCTGATCCCAGAGACATGGGAAGCCACTGGAGGATTTTAAACAATCAAAGTGATATGATCAGATCATTTTCCCTAACATCACCTTTCTGCAGGGCAAAGCCTGGAGACAAGAAAAGAAGCTAGGACACCAATCAGGAGACTACTGCAATAGTCCAAGTGTGAGATGTAGGGCCCTGGTTTAAGATGGTAGAAGCAGGGGACATGGAGAGAGGGGGATACGTTTGAGCAATGTGCAGGGGATGGGCTGGACTGGTGGAAGATGACAAAAAAGCGGATGACTCAGTGGGTGCTCAGCAGATAGCAAAGCAGGCCCCTCAGTGTCCTAGATTTGGACACTTGTATTAGTGTGGCCAAAGATTATAGCTGCTTGGGGTTTTTTTTTTTTTTTGAAGGCACATCAAACTTTCTGACTCACTGCGCTTGCAGGCAAACGCTTCCTCATCAGAACAACTCTTATGGGGACAAGAAGTCTCTACTGTGAGGGAGGCGGAGCCTGCAGCAAGCTGCTGGATCACAGCCTGGAGAGAGGTGCTGGGGCATCACACATTGGCCAGGTCTGGAGAACTGCTGGGGGCAGGGATTTTATTTCAAGAATGAGAAAGTGATCATGGGCAAAGGGTATATACTCTTTCCTTCCAGTAGGCTAGAGAATTTTTGCTGCTGCTGTTCAGTCGCTTCAGTCCCGTCTGACTCTGTGCGACCCCATAGATGGAAGCCCACCAGGCTCCCCCGTCCCTGGGATTCTCAGGCAAGAACACTGGAGTGGGTTGCCATTTCCTTCTCCAATGCATGAAAGTGAAAAGTGAAAGTGAAGTCGCTCAGTCGTGTCTGACTCTTAGTGACCCCATGGACTGCAGCCTACCAGGCTCCTCCTTCCATGGGATTTTCCAGGCAAGAGTACTGGAGTGGGGTGCCATTGCCTTCTCCGAGAGAATTTTTGAGATGGGGGAAAAAAAGAAATAAATAGTAGGAGAAATGTCACCAAATTATGATACCTGTATCTCTGTTTCTAGAATCTTCCATGACGCCCTCCCCACTCTGGTGTTCTACCGGACTGTCAATGACTGTGGATGATTACAGAGAGCAGGGAAGGAATTCCCCTGGATGGCAGTTTCAGAAGCTGGAATCTGGAAGACTTATGTGGGACACAGGCCAATCCCGAGCAAGGATGAGCTCCTTAAGCAGAAATCAAGTGGTCATGAATTTGGTGGCCTTTTTCTACTTTTTAGCAACCACGCCCCATTAAAATCGGTCATCATGGGTTGCAAACCAGTGTGAAGGTACTTAATGCTACAAAACGGCACACTTTAAAACCGCTCAGAATGGTACAATTTATGTCGTGTGCAACATAAATACGAAAAATGTAGTCCACCAAAACAACCGACTACTGAAGCTTTCATTTCTCCTACAAATGCCTGCGAAGGGGTTGTCTTCCAGCCTCAGGCTGAACATATACAGCAACAGGTGAGTTACTGCCATTGTCACAGAGGATGCCATCTTTTCTATCACTATTTAAAACTTCTTAGAATAAAATCAAACTGGCCAGGGACTTCCCTGGTGGCTCAGTGGTTAAGAATCTGCCTGCCAATGCAGGGGACCCAGGTTTGATCCCTAGTCTGGGAAGATCCCACATGCTGTGCACCACAACGACTGAGCCCGTGCTCTAGAGCCCACATTCCAAAACAAAAGAAGCCACCACAGTGAGAAGCCTGCAGCCTGCAACTAGAGAGAAGCCCCCGTTCGCTGCAACCAGAGAAAGCCCCCATGAAGCAACAAAGCCCCAGCGCAGCTAAAAATTAATATTTAAAAAAAAAGATCAAAGCGGCTAATACTTAAAAGAAAAAAAAAGTCATCATGGAGTTTTGGGGCCCCTCTCCAGATGCTCTTCTGAGTCAGAATCGTTCCAGAGCTGGACCTCCCTATCGATTACACCATTGTTCTATCCTGCTTCCTCAAGTCACTCTGAGTTGTGTCTCTAGAAGAAACGGTATACACGAAAAACGCCCCCAGGTCATGTCGGAGCCAGGGTTCTGAATGCATGCAGGGAAAGAGCCCCTCTCTGAATCCAGAGAGCCAACCTGTGTGGGATTTGGATGGCTGACCTTGGCCAATTAGTGCCTTGCTCGGTGTAACCAACCGAGTCACAGATTCAATTCAATTCGGCAAACATTTATCGAGCATCTCAGAGCCAGCTGATTTCTGTCTGTTCTGTAAGTGCAATGAAGCTCAACCTTCTCTCTAGATTAGAGTTATTTGTATTTCCAGGCGAAAAGGTAGGTTTTAAGTACCTGTGAGAGGTGGTAATGGATCCTGGGGGAGGGGTGGGCATGGGCTGGGGCTGAGAGAGCGGAGCTGAGAAAAGGCCTGTGAGTCAGGACCTGGCCACAGAGACAGGGAAGAAAAAAGTACCTGAGAAGCCAGATAAAACCTGGAGATTTTTTTTAAACTTCCCCTCCCCTACACACACTTGCTTTTTAATCAAAAAGATAATGCATGCACATAGTTAAAAAAATTTTTTTTCCAAAAAACACAAAAGGGAATACAATGAAAAACAAGTCTCCTTTCCTCTCCCAGACCTCCAGTCCCTAGTATCTTTCTTCAGAGGCATCCCACTGTTAATAGTTTCTTTTGTGGTCTTTCCAGAAAATTTCTATCA
This sequence comes from Bison bison bison, assembly GCF_000754665.1. Classification (NCBI taxonomy): domain Eukaryota; kingdom Metazoa; phylum Chordata; class Mammalia; order Artiodactyla; family Bovidae; genus Bison; species Bison bison. The sequence goes on along the minus strand of NW_011495033.1, from coordinate 998,377 downwards.
CATACAAGCATATCTTTCTTTTTAAAATCCAAATGGGAGTGCAGTATATTACCATTCCTTTTTCACTTAGCAATGCATCTTGGCATCTAGCCCATATCAGCGCTACACAGTCACCCATTCCTTAGAGCACAGAATCCGATTGTATGGGCTGTTGTAATCTACCCAATCGATCCCCTACTGACGGACATTTAGGTTGCTTCCCGTTTCTGCTATTACAAGCAATGATAACATGCACGCTCCTATATGTGCATTTCTGCCCACAGGTGCAAGGGAATCAGTAATAATTTCCTGGAAGTGGAATTGCTATATTTAGATAGATGTGACTGACTGTGGCTGAGAAGTCCAGTTGGAGCTCTCGCTCCGGGAGAGGAGCTGCTGTGTACCAAGCCTCTACCTGCACCCCTTCCTTTCATGGGACTCCAGTTCCCTCACTGCCATGTGGCCATATCAGAGCAAGGGTTCAAACTGCATGTTGGGAAAGAGTTCCTCCCTGGATTCTCGGTTCAATCCCTGGGTAGGGCAGATCCCCTGGAGAAGGACATGGGAACCCACTCCAGTATTCTCGCCTGGAGAATTCCATAGACAGAGGAGCCTGACAGGCTACAGTCTGTGGGGTTGCAAAGAGTCAGACACGATTGAGTGACTTTCATTCATTCACTGAATTCAGAGGAACCAACTTGCATGGCTGAGGACCCAACTGGGAGCTAAGCGTATGCAGACCCCCCTCCAGTCAAAGAGGTTAAAAACGTGCAGAGAAGGAATTCCCTGACAGTCTAATGGTTAGGACTCTGCACTGAAGACGTAGGTTTGATCCCTGGTCAGGCAACTAAGATCCCACAAGCCAGTGTTTAGAAATCAGCCTGCCAATGCAGGGACACTGGCTCAATCTGTGGTCCAGGAAGATTTCACATGCAGTGGAGCAGCTAAGCCCCTGGGCCACAACTACCGAGCCTACATTCAGCGCCCTTGAGCCGCAATAAGAGAAGCCACCGCAAGGAGAAGCCCGCATACCACAAATAGAGAGTAGCCCCCACTGTCACAACTAGAGAAAGCCCACGCACAGCAACGAAGACCCAGTGCAGCCCAAAATAATTAATAAATTAAAAAAAAAAAGATCCTGCAAGCCTTGAGGCAAGGCCAGAAGAAAAAGAAGAGGGAGAGAGACTATACAGAGAGATCAAACCATCATGGTAAGGCATTTGCACAATGCCTAGCACATAAGGAGGGTTCCATCAGCATGAATTATCATTGGTATAATAATAATAGGAGCCCTGTCTTGCCAGTGGTGAGGGTCGGCCCGTCCAAGCATCCAGCTGACTCAAAGGCTCAGACCTGGGAGCCTGCTCTGTGTTTGGAGCCGAGACAGGCAGTTTCCACTTATCACAACTTGGCATCTGGAACTCTCGGGCCTTTGCCAGTGCCTAATAAACACCATACTTCACGCCTTGCCATTGTCACCCACGCGTCCCCTGACGCCTGCTGACGCCGCCTGCCACCGCACACAGTCAGCATTTCGGCCAAGCACATGACTCCTTTATGACCTGCTTTCTTTTTTAAAGTGGTGGATGTAGCCTAAATGACGTCACCTTGACATAATGAAACTAAATCTGTGTTTGGCGGGCAGCCGGGGGTGCGGGGGGAGAGGAGTGTGCTGGGCACACCAGAACTTACCCAGCCAAAAAAGAATCAGCCTTGAGTTTGGGGCCAGTCAGACCTGGGTTTGAATCCTGACCCTGACACTTACAAGCTCTTAAGTCATTCAACTTCCCTGAGCCTTAGTTTCCTCACCTGTGAAATGGGCTAAGCATTTGTTCTAACAGGATTACAGTGAGAAGTACAGAGTAGACAAGATAATGGATTATTGATGAATTGTTTTTTATAGACAGGCCTTACTCCAAAAATGATTTCAGGCAGCTGAGATAATGTATGTAAAGTGTCTGGCACATGCAGTGCTTCCATAAAGGATCAATTCCCCTCCCTGGCCCTTCTGTTGAAGTGGTCACCTTCAGACCCCAGCACCCCCACATACACTTCGGTTTCAAAGTACTGCCATCACTTGAAATACTTCTGAAAATTTCTTGTGAGAAAAGTGGCTCAATTCTCTCTGTCTCTCTTTTTTTTTTTTTGGCTGCAGCATGCAGCTTGTAAGATCTTAGTTCCCTGACCAGTGATTGAACCCAGGCCTTCGGCAGTGAAAACAGAGTCCTAGGAAAGTGAAAGGAAAGTGTCTGACTCTTTGAGACCCCATCGACTGTAGTCTGCCAGGCTCCTCTGTCCATGGGATTTTCCAGGCAAGGATACTGGAGTGGGTTGCCATTTCCTTCTCAAGCAGACCTAGGAATCGAACCTGGGTCTCCTGCATTGCAGGCAGACTCTTTGCCATCTGAGCCACCAGGGAATCCCTGATGGGGATTCCCTAACCACTGGCTAAAACAATAAAGCTTCTGTGCTGTGTGCTATGCTAAGTTGCTCAGCTGTGTCCCAATCTGTGTGACCCTGTGGAATGCCGCCTGCCAGGTTCCTCTGTCCATGGGATTCTCCAGGCAAGAATACTGGAGTGGGTTGCCATGCCCTCTTTCAGGGGATCTTCCTGACCCAGGGCTTGAACCTGTGTTTCTTACATTTAACCTGCATTGGCAGGTGGGTTCTTTACCATTAGAACCACCTGGGAAGCCCCCAACCACTGGACTGCCAGGGAATTCCAAAAGTGGTTCAATTCTTAAGTACCATCTTGCTTTCAACTTAAAAAAAAAAAAAATCCCAACAACAAAAACAAACCACCTTCTGAAAATGTCTTGTCTGTTTATTCACAATACACAGCTTCAGATTATTCTTGGCCTTTCCCAAAAAATCAAACCTACCCTCAGTGGCCAAGGATTCACCACCATCGAGGCTATTAAGAGGAAAATGCTGTGAGATCTGAGGCAATTTCCAAGAACTGTTGTGATCTAGCAGAACTGGAATAATGGCAAAGCCTTCCCAGTCCCCACCTCCCCTCCACTCCCCACCCCCATGACTCCTTTGACCCGCCCCATTTCTGGGGACACTTGAAGTCAAAAACCTCCTCGCAGGAAAGTTCACTTGCTGCTCCCTGGTCCCACTCGTGGACCACACTTCCAGTCTCTGGGGTAACAGCAGACTGCTGCCTCTGGACCCTGAGTGCAAGGATAAGGTATCAAGAATGCAGTTGCTTTCCTTCCATCTTTCAGGGGGACGCTGAGAAAGCAGCCCCGGGATTGGAGCCCAGGGGTTGGAGACAGGATGCTTCAAAAGCAGAGAGCAGGGTCCCCCTGTGCCCACGCCCACTGTATACAATAACACCCACCAACTCTCCTAGCGGGATACACACTTGACCCCTCCTAGGACCAAAGGAGGGCAAAGGCTGCCCACAGTCAGAATTTCCTCAGCCTCGTCCCTGCCAGCTGGTGAGCTTGTTCCTCCTATTCCCCCAGTTCCTAAGAAGGCCCTGCCCCTACTTAACCTTGGGGAAGGCTGCCGGCAGTTCGGCCAAGCGGAAAGATCTAGCCTCCAGAGTAAGCCAGGCCTGGGTTCAGACAGCTCAGGCAGCACAAGCAGACGAGTTGCCTCCCACTTCCAAGCCTCAGCACCCTTGTCTAGGAAAGGGGATAACACCTGTTTGGGTTGGGAGGAGGGGTATTCAGGAGGAGGGCTCATAAAGATGAGATGACTTAGCCCCTCGGCAGATGGCAGCTAATATTCCCAAGGCCCTGGATGTAGGCCCTGTATCTGGAGTGGGTGGTTCACCCACTGTCACAGGAAGCCTGGGATGATGCCCTGATCCCACTGGGATGGAACTCAGCCTGCTGAACTCTTACTGTGTTATCTGTGAAAGGAGGGTGGGGGAGGGGAGCTTCCACAAGCGGGAGGACCTAGAATTGGCTCTGGAGGACAAGACCTTGCTGTTCCCTCACGCTCCTCCCCACAGGCTCACCCCAGAGAAAAGATGGGCTGACTCTCGCCGTGGATGGAAGCACCATCTGGAAGGTGGGACAGCACATTGGTTAAGCCTGGCACTCAAGATCTCTATCAGCCCTCTTAGATGGCTTGGTGCAAGATCTCCCCTTGGTTGAAGATACACAGGTCCTTATCCTCTTGCTAATTGGTTCAGATCAATTGACCTTCAAGTAGGCCTAAGTACAAGTACAAGTGGTAAGAGATGGCTTGTATGCCAAGCAATCCGTGCACTTAACTAGCTATTGCTCAAGCAACCAAACGAGGCACATGAACCCAAATTTCTCAGAACACCTTCTCCTGCTGCTGCTGCTGCTGCTGCTAAGTCACTTCAGTCGTGTCCGACTCTGTGCGACCCCATAGACGGCAGCTCACCAGGCTCCCCTGTCCCTGGATTTCTCCAGGCAAGAACACTGGAGTGGGTTGCCATTTCCTTCTCCAATGCATGAAAGTGCAAAGTGAAAGTGAAGGCGCTCAGTCGTGTCTGACTCTTAGCAACCCCGTGGATTGCAGCCTACCAGGCTCCTCCGTCCATGGGATTTTCCAGGCAAGAGTAGTGGAGTGGGGTGCCACTGCCTTCTCCGACACCTTCTCCTAACAGGCTGCAAAGCTGGCATCTCCCCCATTGGCCTGAAACACTTGGTGGGTCCACAGACCTGCTTAAAGGCACCAGATCCTATTAGGCAGGTAGCAATAACACGAGTGCAGATTCCTCAGGGAGGCACAAGGGGGGCTGAGCCTGGTACCACCGTCCCTGGGCCCTGCTCTGCCCTGGCTCAAGCCATCTGGCAGGAAAAGGGGCTGCATCCCAAGCGTTGGCAGAGGAGGGGGAGGAAGGTGAATTCCTGGCACTCTGGCTCCCATCTGACTTTTTTTTTGGTCAAGTTTCGAGGCCTGTCGGATCTTGGTTCCCTGACCAGGGATCAAACCTGCACCCCCTGCACTGGCCATGCAGAGTCTTAACCACTAGACTGCCAGGGGAGTCTCTCCCATTTGCCTTTTGATCTGTTTCCTCGCTCGGCCTATTCCCAGGAAAGTCGGAGTCTGTCTCACTGAACCCAGCTCCGAGGTTAGGTCACCGCTGATTTTCAAGCGGGAGCTGATGTTTAGTCTTTTATTGCTGCCAGTCCCTGAAGTGATCTGGAAACAGGTAAAGACACCAGGAGAGGGCCTAGAAATCTTGGCCAGGCTGGGGGTGGACAGCAACTCTCCCCACCTTCCATCACCCGTTCTGTGGACCCCCTTCCCCACCCTGCAGAAAGCGAGCTGCTGACCAGAAGTATCTCTCTGCCTGCCAGAGTGGAGGCCAGCCACCCCTAACTTTTCTATTTATAAACCTCTGCTGTGTTCATTCTGAGCCCCCTCCTCAGGGTTGAGCCAAGCTGCTTTGCCTTATCAGCCTTGCTTTTCACATGCGCTTAAATTCATGAGAAAAGGGAAAAAGTGAAATCAGATAGAAATGCAGGTCTGTTTGCTGTTTTCTCCAATGAAATGGTTCTGGGTAAACAGCAGACGCCTTTGATGAAATCCCAGCAGGCTTAAACAATAAAGCTGGTTACAAACTCAATCTGGCCAAGATATCAGATCTGAAATTGTTTCAAAAAACATGTCAACATTTTCTAATGCTCCTTGAAAAAACTTCCTGGGCTGCCCTCTGTGGAGTCTGGGTCGAGGACAGAGGATGGGGGCAATCCAGGCAATCGGCTTCTGCTCAGGCCCCACAGGACTTAAGCAGCCGGGAGTCCAGGAACAGGCTGTTCCAGCTGCTGGGAGGCCCTGCCAGGGCCTGCTGTACACGTCTAAATGGTCACTTCGCAGTCCTTGTCTGATCCAGGCAGAACACCAGCCTCCTTCCTGTCTGCCACTTCACCCGCCTCCCTGAGCTGACCTGTCAACCTCCATTCCTAACTCCTTAGCTTCTCTTCTCCATACCGCAGCCAGCAGAAGCTTTTAAAAATGTAAATCAGATCATGCCTCATGCCATTCCTTTGCTTAAAACCTCTAATGCCTTCACACTGCACTTAGAATAAAATCCAAACTCCTCCTGTGGCCTACAAAAAATCCTACGGGATCCGTCACTGCCAGCTTCCTTCCGGCTCACTACTACAACTCCAGCCTCCCCCCACCTTCTCTCCGGTCCTAGAAGCCACACCCATTTCTGCCTCTGGGCCTTTGCACTTGCTGTAAACCGCCTGCAATGTTTCTGTCTCAGTTTGTCAGCAGCTCCCTGCCCACCCTAGCTAAAGTTGGTCCTCTCCTGGCCAAGCACAATATCACCTCATAGTGTATTCTCTACACTAAGTCCCACCACTCTCTGAAATCACCTTATGTGTTGACTCATCAACTGTTTCCTCCTTTGGAATGCAATCTCTCTGCAGGCTCCCAACCTGTGTGTCCCCTTACTGGTAGCTTAGGACTGGCATACAGCTCAATCATGAACTGCTGCATGAATGGATGAGTAGCAAGGATGTCATCAACCCCTTTAGGTATCCTCCAGGGCAAGACCCAGGAGGACAGCACCATAAAGATACCTCACCAAAAAAAAGATACCTCACCAGCCTCTCCCGGCTGGTCACCCTGGCTATCCTTGCCCCGCCACCTCCCCGCCAGCAGGCCTCACCCAAGGTGCTGCAAGCTTTGGGCCACCAGGCCTTGGTGGAGCCCGAAGGCAGGAGCTCAGGAGTGGGTCTCCCCACTATCACTGCCTCCCTTCCGCCTGGCTGTTTCTCTGCTCTTCCCATCCCTTCCTCCCCCAGGACCCAAGCTCACACAGGCCTGAGATGGGGGTGGGCAGGGGCGCAGCGGCCCCCCACCTCCTCCTCGCTGGCCTTCTCGGACAAGCTCAGGCTCCCGGTTGGCTCAAGTCTCCTGGGTCTGGGATGGCGGAGCGGAATGGGGGCGAACAGCGATGCCACCCGAGGGCTCGGGCCCCCACCCCCACCCTGCCCGGGCCGCGATCGATCCTTGCTGCTCCGGCCTCATTACCGGCGAGAACGGCCGGGGCTGGCAGAGGAGCCAGACGGCTGCCGAGGGAGGTGGGGAGGGTTCCCGGCTCCCTGGCCCGGATTAAAATATTTACTATGTTTTGTTTGGCCTTTGGGGGAGGGCAGGAGGGCTGTCGCATCGATCGCGAGCTGCCGGCGGGGCGGGGCCCGGGGGCGGGGGCTGGGCTCACACTGGGCGCCCCGCACCCCAGCCTCCCTGAGAGGGCTGGGTCGGGAGCCCAGGACCCCCGAGTACCCCCTCTCCAGTCGACCCCTCTCGGGGCGGGGATTTGCTGCCGAGACGCTGGGCCGCGGTGACAGATCTGGGTTACCGCGCGGGAGCGGCGGGCCGCCCTGGAAACACTTCCCACCGCGAGGGCGCCTAGGCCGGTGGCCCGGGAGGGGCGCGGCGCTCGGCGATACGCTCCTTCGCCCACCTGCGTCCTGCCCGCAGACCCAACCGGGATCGGAGACCGCTGCCGGAGCGCGGGTCTGGGCTAAACCGCATCTCCAGTCCTCCCCGGTCTGATCCCGCCAGCAGCCCTGAGCCGGCTGCACTCGCCCATTGCACAGTTGTGAAATCCGAAGCAGAGAAGGAGACGCGGGGCCAGGTTGGACACCCAGGACCGCCCCTAAAGCTCGGGCCCTTCCTCACCAGGCTCGCCCAGCATCTGGTCGAGCTTTACTTTCTGCCGAAGGCGGCGCCATGCCAACGCCCTGGCAAGCTCCCAGCACCCGCCTGGCGGGCTTCGGAGAAAGGGAGAGAAATGGGAGTAGTCTGGGCCTCGGGGTGCTCTGGGGGTGCTCTAACACTGCTCGCTGGATGCGCGGGCTTGGCACACTCCTCCGCAGCCAGAAAGGATCCTCCCAGAGGCCCTCTACTCCGTCACACACACAACTGCTAGTCATCCATTTAGCGTTCCCCCAATCGGATCAGGTGCGGTGGGGGCAGAGTGCTGCGTAGACAGGGTCACTGCCCTCAGTGAGCCTGTGGTCTGCTGTACATACAATAAGAGTTGTCATCTCTTTCCAACCTTCTACCCGCTTGTGCGCGCGCACACAGATACATACACAGGGTGACTGCTGCTGCTGCTAAGTCGCTTCAGTCGTGTACGACTCTGTGCA
>NW_011495033.1:986974-990196 GCF_000754665.1 Bison bison bison | reverse complement strand
AGGCTCCCCCGTCCCTGGGATTCTCCAGGCAAGAACACTGGAGTGGGTTGCCATTTCCTTCTCCAATGCATGAAAGTGAAAAGTGAAAGTGAAGTCCCTCAGTCTTGTCCGACTCTTAGCGACCCCATGGTGACTACTCCCCCACAATCCTGTTACAGGACATAGACCCACCCTAAAGGACTGCTCCAGGCTTCCCTGGTGGCTCAGGCAGTAAAGAATCTGCCTGCAATGCAGGAGACTCAAGTTCAATCCCTGGGTGGGGAAGAGCCCCTGGAGAAGGGAATGGCTACCCACTCCAGTATTCTTGCCTAGAGAATCCCATGGACAGAAGGGGCTACATTCCATGGGATCACAAAGAGTCGGACACGATTGAGTCACACACACACACACACACACACAGTCCTGCTCACATCACATTCTACACGTGCAGGTGGACCCACAAATTCCCAGCCCACCCCAACCCCATCTCTACATGTGTATGTATGCACATCACCCCCCCACAAAACAACTAAAGAGTGGCCGCGGCACCCATCATGTGTGTGTCCACTAATAAAAACACACATGCGTACAAAGAGCTGCTCCATCCCTGCACATGCATGTGCATATGCTAGTACACACACGTTCACACACAAAGAACACCCCTCTCCACCTCCACACAAGTTGGTGAACGTGCCCACAGAGCTGACCGTCCCCTCATCCCATCCCTGCACACACACACACATGCACACGCACTGAAGTATCCACTGACATCTCATCCCTATACATGTGTGTCCCCCTGCACACCCGCACACACACAGGCACACACGCATGCGCACTGACTGTATATAGGCAACTGGGGAAGAGCTGCAGCCTCCAGCCCTGCTCCTATTTAAAGAGAAGCATTGCTGGAAAAGGAACAAAAGCAAAGCTGGCTATAAATAGCCACCTCCCTCCCCACTTTTCCTGCCCTCCGGCCTAGCGGCCTTGCCTCTCCTCTCCGGCCGGGGGCCCAGAGCAGCCAGGGCAGGGCTGTCCCCAGGGGTGGGCATGGGGGCCCTCAAGGCCCAGTGGCCAAGCACAGAGCACTGGGACCCGCCAGGGGCTCTGGGCCCAGGTGGGTGCAAGAGCTCACAGCCTGCCACCTGCAGCCAGCCCTGCGTGCATGTGCCCGGCTCAGAGGGAGGGAGGCCCACTTGGGCCTGGCGGGGCTGCTGCCTCAGCAAAACTGCAAAGGCTGGCAGCTGCAGGGGAGAAAGGCGGGGCTGCTGAGGAAGGCCACAGCTGCCCCTGCCCGGGCCCTCCCTTCCTGGCCAGGCCAGACCTTCCTGGGGTTGATTCCTGGTTGGCTACCTGGGCCCAGAGTCAGGGATACTGGGTGCCCTCTCAGAAGTCACATGCACTGGAGGAAAGGTTGGCAGGACCAGAATGGGGGATGGGATGCAAGCCCTACTTGGAGTTCCAGTTCTATTTCTTCTGATCCACTAGCTTTAGGCAAGGCTCCTAACCACACCACCCAGCCTCAGTTTCAACCCCCTCTTCTTGGGGTTCTAGAAATGATGCATGAAAAACCAGTGTGCCTAGCAGGCCCTTGCAAACTGGAGGGCCACTAGGATGGGGGAGATTACAGACTGCTCTCTGCAAGAATCCGCGTGCAGTGCAGGAGACCAGGGTTCGATCCCTGGGTCGGGAAGATCCCCTGAAGAAGGGAATGGCTACCCACTCCAGTATTCTTGCCCGGAGAATTCCATGGACAGAGGAGCCTGTCCTGTCGAGCTATACAGTCCATGAGTTCTCAAAGAATCAGACACAATTGAGTGACTAACACTTGCTTTTTAACACTTTCTGTGTCTGAGAAGAACTGGATGAAAATAATAATTTTGTTTTGTATTTGCCATGTGCTAGGCACTGGGCTATCTTTATTTTATTCCATCCTCTGTGAGGTAGGTACTATTTATTCCCATTTTACAGATGGAGAAACTGAGGCTCAGGGGCTCACTCTAAGGTCACACAGGACCCTAAAGCACAAAGCTGGGTTGCAAAGCCAAGCTGGAACAGAGACTGAAGCCTTCTGTTCTATGTTTTATACTGTGGGGGCCAGGGGGGCCCTAGTTCTCAGGTTAGCCCCTCCTCAGAGACCAGTGGAAGGCTGGGCTGGGCTGCAGGGAGGGAGCCGGTGTGACCCTCAGCTCCTGAGGCCCCCACCGGGGTCTTGCAGCATGAGCCCGCCTCCTGTTCACCCTTCCTGTCCCCTGAGGGGCTTTTCTCCACCAACCCTGGGGGAGGGGGCGGGAGGAGAAGAGCTCAGGCAGACCTACTTTCAAGGCTTTAATCCTTTTTGCTTAAAGGATTTTTTTTTTTTTGCTTGGGGAAGACTTGGTCTGATCAGAGGAGAGACGCAGGGAGCTGACAAGCTGCGGAGGATGGGGCGGGGGGTACGGTGAGGAGAAAGAAATACATATTTATTACCCTCAATTATTAAAAAATAGATAGTACCAGATCTTAGGTCCTGGCAGACACTGCAGTGGTATTTGTGCAAGGACTATTTTCTTTCCCTTTTCTTTCTCTCTTTTTCTTTTTTGGTTATTTCTGTTGAAATTGTAATGCTTGTAATGTGGTGAGCTTGTTAGTGGGGAAAAAAAAAAAACCTCCCTGGCCAGTTCCCAGAGGGTTGGGAAGAGCCTGTGAGCAGGGAGCCTCTGTACCCCAAGTACTGGGAGGAGCCAGGCCCCTTCTCAGTGGAGGAGAGGGTGTGGAAGAGAAAGATCTGTGCCCTCATTTGGGGCTGCAGGGGCTGGGCCCAGGCAAGCATGTGTCCCTGGCTGATCTCTCAGGCAAACCCTCCACCCATTCAGCCCCCACTCCCGCCCCTTCCCTCATTGCTGCTCTTTTTGAGGGAGTGGAGAGAGAGAGAGAAATCGATTCTGCTTCTTCTGTGAAGGAGGTGACAGCTCTTGCCCCAGGCTTCTGAGGGCTTTGCCCAGGGGCACTGCCAGCTCCCCAGACACACCCTTCTCTTGCCAGGGCCGGATCAGCCTATTGAAAAGGGGGCTGGGGCAGGCCACCAGCTTGGTACAAAGATGCGAGGCATCCTGTAGGGCAAACTGAGGCCTGAGCCCCTGGTCAGGTATACACCCCCAACCTCTTTTGTTGTGGATTCCACATCAGAGCCAGATGGGGCCCTAAACAGAGAAAAAAATAAATAAAGAGGAAGAGGAGGGGGGATCTACAATGAGGAAAAAGACC
>NW_011495033.1:974523-986868 GCF_000754665.1 Bison bison bison | reverse complement strand
GGAAAAAGACCAAGAGAAAAAGCCACTGGGAAGCGGACCGTGGCATTCATTTTGGTACTTGAACACTCGCAGAGCCTGGCACACAGTCGGCCTCAGTCAAGGACCGTTGGCCAACAGACGGAGCTGATGAAGGCAGGAGAGCAGCATCGCTACCTGCCAGGAAGGCCCTTCCCAGGCCCTTTCCACCTACCTTGTCACGATTTCTTGGAACCCCGAGAGGCAGCTGGCATTAGCCCCAGTTTTCAGATGAAGAAATCGAGGCCCAGAGAATTAAAAGCAACTGCCCAAAGTCGGGCAGCTGGTAAGTGGCAGAGCAGGGCCCTGGTTCCCGCCCGCCTGGCTCCATAGCCTCGGCTCCCAGCTACTCAGCTCGATATACAAAGACAGTAGGCAAATGGGAGCAGACCAGGGATACTTTTGAGAAGAAGCAGGCAAGAAGACGTGTCTCATAGGCCAAGAGACAGAGTCACTGAGCGGGGGCCGGGTTTTCCTTTCTGATCAGGGAGAACCTGCTTTGGAGGGAAGGAAGAAAGAGCTGAGGAGAAGTCAGAGCCGGTGGCTGGTGGATGATGTCCCAGTTTTCTGGGGAGGCTTTCAACCTCTTCTTACTTTCCTGAGCCAGTGAAAACCCCATGGGGATGCTTTGCAAAGCCCCGTCCCCTGCATTGCCTTATGGGGCTTCCCCCAGACTCTAGGCAGAGGGGGCGGGAAGTTGAGGACATACCCAGTCTCCCCCAAACAAGGTGACCCATCCCTGAGACTCCTCCCACTGGCCAGGGCTGGCCTGTGTCACTTTGTCCACTCACGAAGACTCAGCCCTGGACACAGAGAGGCAAAGTTTCAGAGGGCGGCCAGTTCTGAGCTGCAGGAAGGAGGGCACAGGGAGTTACCATTCACGCTGCTCATACTCCGGCCGCATCGGTTGAACTCCCATTCTGGGTCATAGTAAAGTGCCACGAACTTCATCGGCGTCATCTCACTTAAGCTTCACAACCCTCCAAGACAGGTACTCTTAGTAGCCTGATTTTACAGATGGAAAAAGTCAAGCTCAGAGAAATAAGATCATTCCCAGGACTTGAACTTGGGTCTGACCAGATCCAACATGCTTGATCCCCACTTGGAGGTGAAGGGCTCGATTGCTGACCCCTGGACTGAGCTCTGCCCACCAGACTCATCTTTCGGAAGCAAGCCTCCACTGAGCAAGGACAGCCACGAGCATAGCTGCCGAGGTCACCACCGAGGGCCCCTCTGAAACAGAGGTACAGGGAAAGGCTGGCTTAGGGCTCCTGGGCAGATGAGGGGCGTGGAACCAATCTCACCAGCCAGTGTGCTGTGGACCAGCTTTGGGACACAGCAACCTGATGCTGTGTGATGCTGGGCAAACCACGTGGGCTCTCTGGGCGTCGATTTTTCTCAGCTGAGTTATAAGGTCTCTTCTAGCACCAAAGAGCCTGCAGATCTATAAAAATCACACCAATTCCCTGGTCCAGATCGGAAGCTAGGGACCTGCCCTTTCTCATGTTCCACCCTCAGGAGTTTTTGGTGCCACAAGCCACCCCAAGTGCAAGGAAAGCCAGTGCCCTCTATTCATCTTCCCCCTCTGGTGTGCTCACAGCCCCCTTCACTGGAGATCTGTTCTATGTCCATGGCCCCAACACACTCACACACACACACACACACACACCCTCCTCTCCGAATAACCAGAAGACTTAGGGTCTGGCTGTCTTCTGCCTGGGGTAGTGTCAAGCCCACCTACCTATGGGACTTTACTGACCTCCCAGGATGGCTTCCCTAGGAAGCCCTTGACCTTTCACCCTTCTCTTTTCCTGCCCAGAGGCCCACACAGCACATGGACCAAGGCATATACAAAGAGGCAGGCTGTGGCATGGTCTCCAACAGCAAAAAGCAGCAAACAGCCTCCATACGCAAGCCAGAGGACAGGCAGTCAGATGAGGCACCTTCTGCAGCCATTCAATAGAAAGGCATTTGAGAACTTCTGTTAATTCATCCAGACGGGGCACATTTCATGCAGTAGAAGGAAGGATGCACCAAACACCCTGGGAGGGGTAAGCGTTCCCACTCTTTGGGTTGTGGGGTTACAGTGATTTTCTTCTTTTTGCCAATCTGTGGGTTTCCAGTGTTTTCTGCCATGTGTACGCATTAGTTGCGAAGTTCAAAAATGTTACTCTGGGGAGAGAAGTTTTCTGTATAAATGAGGCAGCAGGTGAAAAAGATGACACTACAGAAAACTAAGTTCTGTGTAAAAGGCAAGGTCTTATGGGAACTGACCTCGGACCTTGTGCCTGAACCTCATTAGGAGCCAAGGAGGAGAGGTTGTCTGACCTCAGTGGGAAGGGGGGGCCCAAGACCCACCACTCCTCCTCCCCATCCGCTGTAGCTGTCTCTTTGGTCTGGGTTTTGGCTCCTCCCCCTTGGCCAAGTGACTGATGGGCTTGGGCTGACCCTGATGCTCTGGTCCTCTCCAAAGGAACCCGAGACTATTCCACGGGCTCATCTCAGAAAGTGTGCCCTGCTCACAGCTCCAGCCCCCAAGGCAGCAGGCATTGTGTTAAGCGCACTCCTGCCTCAGGCCTTTGCACTCACTGCTTCCTCCATCTCGAGAGGTTTTCCCAAGCAGAAGCAGCTTTGGTAGCGAAAGAGAGCCTTCCCTCACTTCCCTTAGGCTTCTGTTCAAATGTCACTTTATCAGAAAGACTTCTTAGCCACTCTCTAAAATAACAGCTCTCTGGTCACCCTCTGTTCTTTAATGAACCCTCTGTTACTTTTCTTTTTCTAAGCACCTACGCCCACCTAACAGAGTATAGTTGATCGGCAGTTTTGTTGTTGGGTGTTTTTTTTTTTTTTTTTTTTTTTTTTTTTTTTTGACTGTGCTGTGTCCTCGTTGCTGCATGTGGGCTTTCTCTGATTGCAGTGAGTGGTGGCTTCTCTCGCTGCAGAGCACGGGCTCTAGGGTGCATGGGCTCAGTAGTTGAAGCTCGCGTACTTGGTAGTTGTGCACTTTGCCTACAAAGGTCCATATATAGTCAGAGCTATGGCTTTCCCAGTATTCATATATGGATATGAGAGCCGGACAATAAAAAAATGTTGAGCACTGAAGAATGGATACCTTCAAACTGTGGTGCTGGAGAAGATTCTTGAGAGTCCCTTGGACAGCAAGGAGATCAAACCAGTCAATCCCAAAGGAAATAAACCCTGAATATTCCCTGGAAGGACTGATTCTGAAACTGAAGCTCCAATACTTTGGTCACCTGATGTGAAGAGCTGACTCACTGGAAAAGACCATGATGCTGGGAAAGATTGAAGGCAAGAAGGAGAAGGGGACAACAAAGGATGAGATGGTTGGATGGCATCAACGACTCAATGGACACGAGTCTGAGCAAACTCCAGGAGATGGTGAAGGACAGGGAAGCCTGATGTACTGCAGTCCATGGGGTTGCAAAGAGTCGGACATGACTGAACAACTGAACCACAGGCTTAGTTTCTCCGAGGCATGTGGGATCTTCCCAGACCAGAGGTTGAACCGTGGGTCCCCTGTGTTGGCAGGCAGATTCTTAACCACTGGGCCACCAGCTAAGTCTCCGATTGCTCATTTATTGTCTGTTCTCCCCACTAGAATGGAAGTTTCATGAGAACAGCGGATTTGGTTTTTGTTCACTGCTTCATCCTCAGGGCCAAGCCAGCAGAAGGCAGGCACTCAATAAATGTTTAATGTTTATCAAACTGAGGGAGCCCTCCCAAACCTCTCTTGGCTGACACGATAAAAGATGTCCAGCTCATCTATGGACAGATAATCCATGGTCTGACACGGAAAAACATGGCTGGTTCAGCTGGGGTCTTCCTTCTGGGAAATAAAGCTGAGAATACCAATAGGAATTCCCTGGTGGTCCAGTGGTTAGGATTCAACACTTCCATTGCAGGTTCAGTCTCTGGTGGGAGAACTGACATTCTTCACGCCGCACGGCATGGCCTAAATAAATAAAGCTGAGAATACCAAGGATGTGGGGCAATTAAGTGGTGGGAGGAGAGGGGTGAAAGGCCATCTTGAAGAATAAGCAGCCCAGAGACTTCCCTGGTGGTCCAGTGGCTGAGACTTTGAATTCCCAATTCTGGGGGCCTAGGTTCAATCCCTGGTTGGGGAACTAGATCCCATATGCCACAGCTAAAAGATCGCACATGCTGCAATGAAGAGCAAAGATCCTGTGTGTTGCCAATAAATCAAATAAGTAAATTTTTAAAAAAGAAGAGGAGGAAGAAGCCACCCTGGGTGGCCATATTGGGCCTGATGAGAAGTGGAAAGTCATGAGTGCGGACAGTGGGGACAGTGGGGTGGGGGCAGTAATAGCTGGCTTGAGTAGAAGAGGAGTCCATGAGGGGGATCACACAGAGGCTGCTCCTTCTTAGAGGGACCCCCTTTCGTGGAGGTTTCTAGAGTCCAGGTCACGCATCTCTTTGCAATAATTCCCCATTTCCAGTGAGATATCTTGAATCGCTGTAATCACATTTGTTCACTGAAGGTGGAAATACCAGCCCACCAGGGGCAGTGGGCCAATTACAGGGAGATGATAAGCACTGCTACCTCGAGGCAGCCCCGGGGCCAATTGCCGCCCCACGGTTTGGTGGTACAGTTCCCCTTTGGGCTGGTGTATTCTTCTGAGCGTGGCCCTGTGGACTGTCCCAGCCTCTCTCCCCTGCTCAGAGATTCTGTATCTACCGCAGGCTTGGGCAGCAACCCGGGAGCCCTCCCTGCAAGGAGAGGAAGTGGTTCAAAGAAAGAGTCATTTTCACAGACGGGAGAGAAGGCAAAAGAGGCAGCGTGTTCTCACCCCAGGCACCATCTGAGCTCAGCTTGGCCTGGCAATTTTATCTCCTCATGTTCGGTCCAGCCTTATTTAAACATTTCAGATCTCTGAAGCCCAGAATGTCCACGAGAGGTTTTCCATTTGCCACGGAATCAATAGTGCAAATTTTGTTCCATACAACCTGCCAAGTCCAGCCCTAAAGTTTTTTGAGCGAGAGTGCTGCCTCTTCCCCCAGCACAGCCCCTGCCCTGTTGGAAGTCCTCTGTGGCCCAGCTGCCCAGTCTTCCTCTGCCTGCTGGCTTCCTCCTACAGAAGTGCGGAGCTGGGCTGGAGTGAGGCAGCAACCGCCCTAGGCCCTGATGAGCTCAGTGGCCCCTCTGCGCCTCAGTGTTCTCATCTGTAACTTGGGGCTAATACTACCCTGCCTTTTCTGCTCTTAATGAGGCATTGCACAGAGAAAAGTGTGAGACACCTTTCTCCACCCTCCTCACTAAAAAAATAGTAATATTGGGGCTTCCCTGGTGGCTCAGTGGTAAAGAATCTGCCTGCCAATGCAGGAGCCATGGGTTTGATCCCTGGTCCAGGAAGATCCCATATACCTCAGGGCAACTGAGTCTGTGCACCACAACTGTTGAGCCCATGTGCTGCAACCACTGAAGCCCGTAAGCCTAGAGCCTGTGCTCCACAACAAAAGAAGCCACCGCCATGAGAAGCCCATGCACCGCAACTAGAGAGGAGCCCCCACTTCACCGCAACTAGAGAAAAGCCTGTGCAGCAATGAAGAGCCAGCACAGCCAAAAGTAAATAAATAAAAATTAACACTGACAAATAAAAAGAAAAAAGGAAAGAAAAAAAAATTTCTCCTAGTTCCTAATATAAAGTTTTTTTCTCTCTTTTTTTTTTAAGCCCTAAGTTATCATGATTTAATTTTTCTTGCAGTTACAGAGCAATTTAAAAATTGGGTTTCGATACTAAGTTCCTTGTGTTCCAGCGTAGTGTACAGTCATTCAATCAACATCGCTAGTCAACTCATAAAGACACGACATTAGTTATTGATTCAATACTGTTTACCCAATGTCATATTCCCGCTACATTTTATTTTCTGCAGGATGCTGTATTCAGTCGGGTCCTGGTAGGAAAAACAGAGCACTGTCAGACTGAGTACTTTGATGAGCACATAATGATGATGAGAACAGTGGGTGTCTGTGCTGCATGCTTAGTCTCAGTCACGTCCAACTCTTTGCGACCCCATGGACTGTAGCCCACCAAGCAATGTCCACGGGGATTCTCCAGGCAAGAATACTGGAGTGGGTTGCCATTTCCTTCTGCAGGGTATCCTCCCATCCCAGGGATCGAATCCAGGTCTCCCGCATTGCAGGCGGATTCTTTACCACTGAGCCACCAGGGAAGCCCCAGGAAACCCTAATAGATAATGTCTTTTCCAGCCCCCTCCCTCCTCCCATGGCACCCCCTCCCCTAACTCCAACTCCCCCATCCCTCCAACTCCCCATCCCTGGGGCGGAGTGAGGGGAGGAAGCTCTTACTGAGCGTGGAGACAGAGCTGCTGGGAGAACTTTCACTGGTTCAGCACAAACCAGACTGACATCCAACTGCCAGAACCTGCATTCCTTTGCCTGAGGGCCTTCTCTAGCACAGAAACTCTCTTTGCTCCCTTCAGGGGAACAACACTCACCCAGTGAGGGACCAGAGTTGTGTATAAACACCCAGCTCCCTCCCCTTGGGGTGAAATAACTTTGAGGTGCATGTTCTAGACTGTATCTGAAATTCCCCAGTGGGTCTGAGTTCTGGGAGAGGTGGGGTGAGGTGAGGGGCTCATCCGTGGGTCCAGTTCTCCGACTGATGGTGCCTGTAAGGATGGCGGTGCAGAAGCTGAAATGGGAGAGATGGGGAAGGGTGAGGGTGCTCAGAGCTCAGGCAGCACAGCTGCCACTGGCTTCTTCCCTTCCCTGTCTCACTTCCACGCTCCTCTCCGTGTGTTCCCTAGGATCCTTCCCAAATAGAGACTTGCACCTGAACCCTTGTCTCAGGCTGTACTTCTGGGAGAAACTTTGGCCGACCCGTGATGGAGGGACACAGAGTCCATTGTGACCCACCCATCGGTTGAACTCGACTGGAAGCTCATGGCTAAACTTCAACAGAACAAACTCCTGGGACAGACAGCACGTGGAGAAGAGTGGAGAACAGATCTGGAAGGGTTGGGGAGGCGGGTAAAGAGGAAGCTGTTTCCTCATGGAACTTGCCATCCAGTGGGGAAGGCTAATGACATACAGGTAATTGCAATAAAATAAACTGAGTACTGTGACCGGGGTACAGGGAACAGTGGGACACTGAGGACCACTCCCCTAGCCCGGGTAAGTTTTCCGAGCGGAAGTGCAGTGTAAGCTGAATCCTGAAGGATGAGCGTGAAGGGAAAGAAGGAAGCAGGGAGTGTTCTGGGCAACAGTGGGTGCTTGTGCAAATCTTTAGAGATGAGACAGAGAGAGAACAATTCCATTGGGGGACTGAAAGAAGGTGATTAGACCTGGACCTCAGCGTTCAGAGCGGAGAGTGGGGAGAGGAGAGCTTAGTGGGGCTGTAGGTGGGACAAGAGAAGAGGATTGACTGCCAAGCTGGGACGTCTAGACTAGCCCCTGAGAGACAAGGAATCACTGAAGGTTTTTAAACAAGGGAAGGACAAGATCCTGTCGCACTGTAGACTCTGACCACCATGTGAAGGCTGGATGGGGTGAAGGCAGGAGTAGACGCAGGGGGGCTGCTGGTGTGGTCCAGGAGAGGATGGTGGCAAAGGCTAGGGTGGAAGCAGGGAAGGGAGGTGCAAAGGATGCTGAGGGAGAAGGGGCATCACTGCTCGATGGACTTGTGGGGAGTGGTGGGCTGAGGTGAGGGGCTCATTGTGAGTCCAGTTCTCCGACTGATGGTACCTTCCAGGATGGTGGTATACATGCTGAAATGGGAGAAATGGGGAAGAAGTAAGGGTGCTCAGAGCTCAGGGTCGAAGTAGGAGCATCGTTTCACACATGCCAGGTTTGAGGGGCCTGTGCGGCTGCAGTGGAGACATCTGGGGGTGGGGGGTCAGCTGGATGGATGGCCCTGGAGATCAGAAGGAACATCTTGGCTCTCGATAAGATGTGGAGGGGAAGCGGTCAGTAAATGGACCCTGCAGCTGTAGACAAGCTGACGTCCCCAGGGCTGAGCTGACACCCTGAGAAGACAGGCCCAGGGCAATGCCCCTAGGAGGCACCACACTGGAAGGATGGCAGGCGGTAGTGAAGCTGGCAAGGAAGGCTGAGAAGGAGCCACAGAAGCAGGAGAAAGACCAGGGGAGCCGCCATCGGGGAAGTCGAGGGAAACTATGGAAAACATAGTCAAGGGTCACCAGGTCAGGCGAGATGAGGAAAATGTCCAGTAGGGTCAGTGTCAGGCCAGAGGGGTGGCAATGGAGTGACCGCTGAATCTCTTCTCTTTGAGGGGTGAGCGGTAGGTAAGGGTAAGTGGACTCCAAGTGTAGACAGCTTCTCCCAGCGAGCTAAATGGTCACAAGGAGTCCAAGTCCCACTGCACGAGAGCGAGCTCCAACCCAGGCCTGGGCAGTGTGGTGTCCTCTGGGTCAGCACACAGCACATGACACAGCCAGTGGCCTTCCTGCCTGCACTGCTTGCTAGTGGGGGACCACAGGGGACTCCCCAGCCCCCAAACTGGAGGAGCTTCCAGGGCAGCAGTAAGGCCAGAGGAGGAGGCCCCTTGAGCCAGGTGTGACCAGGGCCACCTGAGCTATCTGCTTTGTATTCTGGGCTCTGACACTGGACATCATTTGAAGAAACTCTCCTACTGCCAAAACATTTGCCAAATCATCAATCTGATTATATGACACATGGGGAAACTGAGGCCCAGCGTCCGGGGTCCTAATGAGTCAGTCACAGAGACGGAAGCAAATCCAGCCCCGGGGCTTCAAGTTTGGGATTCTGTCCACAGCCCCAGAGTCCATAGCGAGAAAAGGGCCTTGGCCAGGCCAGAGCCAGGATTGTGAAAGGCTGCTGCTGCCGGTGGAGCCGGGCGGCCAGGGAAAACAGGGACAGACAGCAGAGTAAACACTGCTGGCCGGCCGCCTGCAGCTCAGGCCGCGGAGGTGGCCGGCGTGCTGGCCGGCGGGCTGCCAGTCCGTGACCACAGCTCTCGCCCCGTGCCCAGCCTGCCCCGGCCGCCCCACGCTGGCCACTGAGTGACCGACCCCGGCCTGTCTCCCCCAAAGCCCCCCGCACCGCCTACTCCTACCTCCTCCCAGCCTGCTCAGACAAGGCCATGAATAGAACATTAAAGGTAAAACCTTCTAAAAGAAAAAGCAGCTCCCTGGTAGGAGTCGCCTCTTGAAATGTCAAAGGCAGAGCAAGGCTTCCTGCCTTGTGCGCTTCTCACTAATGGAGGCACCTTAGCCTCCGTATCCCCATCATCCAATCGCCCTATAAATAAATCATCGTAAGAAGAATGCCAATTTTCCCCCTAGGGCCTCATGAATCTCTGCATAAAAGCCCCCTTCATGATGCATGCATTGGCTCAGGTGCCCGGAGAGAGAGATGGCGAACCCTGCTTCCAACAATTTCAGAGGCAGTAGCAACTCTCATGCCACCTCTGTGGGCTGAGAGTTGGGAACTCTGCTTTCCTCCTGACTTGGGGAAGAATTTTTTGCTCCATTTCCTGCAAATCCACCCCGACCACAGAGCCACTGCCCTGTGGAATCAGCCCAGGGAGCTACCAGGAGGCCTCATCTCCTAGGGCTGCGGTCCTGTGTCCCTTGGCAGACATATGATGACAAGTCGTGCCCACCCCCCTGTGTGGGTGGGCGAGCCACGTACCCACTGGAGCTCTGTTCCCGACATGTGGCACGCACAGTGCTGGCCCGCCCGCCCACTCCCAGGAGGCCCCCACTGAGTGGCTCACCAGCCGCTCGTGCTGCCGGTGGTCCCAGTGGAGGGAGTGCCAACCTAGGCACCCGGGAAGCTCAGCTCTGCCACCGGGGGCCTCTGGCGAGCACTCCTGGAACCTGTTGCACGCTCCCCAGGTGTGGTTCTGCGTGCAGACACACACACACAGCACTGTGGCAACTCTCTTGCTGGGCGGGCCTGGAGGCCTCCACAGCCCCTCTTCTGAATCACCTAGCAGGGGACGTTTGCAGGTTTGGATCCCAGCTTCACTGACTGATTAGAGGATAATCACAGGTTCCAAAGCACCCTGCTGAATCTGTTAGCTCTGACACCCCGTCCTGCCCCCACCAAGGAGAGGGGCGCTCCTCCTTGAGAGGTGGGAATGTGCTCTTCTGCACCCAAGATGAGATCCACTAGACTCTCCGCCTTCTCTTTTCTTTTCCAAACTGCAGGAAGAATGGGTCTCTCGGGTACACATCCGTGGCTGGAAGTGGGCAGGAGAAACCCTGTGTGGAGGACCTGCGGTTACTGCCCAGCTGACTGGCCAGGGCTGGGCCATGGGAACTCTCCAGAAGAGGTGGGCCAGGTGGAGGGACGCCGGCCCCTCATCCAGCCTGCCAAGTGCCACCTCCTGGGGCTATTGCTCCCCAGTCACCAACCATTCTGGGGTGTGGCTGTGTTAGCTGCTCCACCAGGACAGCCTGGAAGGGGAGCCTTGGAGAGCAACATATGCAGAGTGCCCAGCCCCCTGATAAGCCAGGGCCCCGCCTTCCTGAAGGGCCTGAGAGCGGACAGGATGCTTCATTGTCTGATCTCTGTCTGCAATGAAGACAGCAGTGCAGGAAGCAGTAGGGGAGAGAAGGGTGGGGGAACAGGGTAGAGGAGGGCAACTGAGAGAGGGGTTTGGGGTCTCAGGAGCCCCAGGTCCCAACCAGAGACGTTCCTGGAGGAACACCGGAAGAAGAGTGCATGGGAACTACCAGGGAACTCTGTAATGAGACTCGAGTGATTCAGATTCAGCAGTGCCCGGCACCTCGCAAAACAAATGTCACATAAATCAAGGCACATGGGCGTGTGAGGCAGTGGAGCTGAGAGGTTAAGAGAGCGAGGCAAAGAGCGTGGTGGCAGACAGACCTGGGGTGGCATCCTGACTCAGTGTGCCAGCTGGGTGAGCCAGAGTCAGGGAGTTCATTTGGTCTGTGCCTCAGTTTCCTTATCTGTATGGCAGGGACGAGCACAGACTGATCTCGAAGGGTGGTTGTGGAGACCACCTGAGGCTAGGCATGGAGTCCACTTAGCTTGGCCCGTCACTAATTATAAGCCACTATTGTCAGCATGTGGACAGGGTCCGGTGGGATTGGATTCAAGGCAGGTGAGGAAGAACAGTCCATTCTCTGCTGCCCATTCCCTGCTCGCATCCATGCCTCCTCCCAGCAGGCTTGGCCAGGCGTGATCGGACCACAGTGGCCTCCCCTTGCTCCAGTGATGGACCCCAAGTCGACTGTACCTTTTCACCCCAGTTCAACGGCATCCAAGGAGGCCCCTGCTTCTGGACCCCCGCTTCGCCTTGGGATTGACGTCTCCCTAAGTGTTCTCTTAGGCTTCCCAGATGGCACTAGCGGTAAAGAATTTGCCTGCCAATGCAGGAGATGCAAGAGACATGGGTTTGACCCCTGGGTCAGGGAAGATCCCCTTGAATAGGAAATGGCAACCTGCTTGAGTATTCTTGCCCGGAGAATCCCATGGACAGAGGGGCCTGGTGGGCTACAGCCCATGGAGCCACAGAGTTGGACATGACTGAGCGACTAAGCACATGTGAGGTCTCCTCCCAAGCCTCGAGGAAGCCCTCACCCTGGGGTGCCTGCATCACTCCTCTGTCAGACTCATTTCCACCCAGGTGGCCTGGCCAGTGCACCCCGAGGAAAGGGCCGCTTCCGGCATTCTGCATGGAGGTCCTGCCTTCTGCTGTCCCTGGAGGCTCTGTTCCTGTTTGCCAGCTATTTTGCTTCCTCGGCCATCTGTTCCCTCCCTGTCATCTCCTCTCTGCTTTAACCTTAACCACTACTTCGCTGCAGATGGCACCAAACAGATCCGTTCTTGACATCCTTCAGCAGGCCTGCCCCCTCCTTCTCATCTCCAGAGAGTGAACTTCTGCTCTGTCCTTTCTCAGGCCCTGACTTCAAAGCTTGGAGTTGGACTCACCCCCCCACAAGCCTCCCTCCTAGATCCCATCTGCTGTCAACTCTGCCACAGGTCAGGGGGCAAACAGTCCTACCAGCCTCCCCTGTCTTTTCCATTTCCTAATGAGACTTCCTCGCTTCAGACTTGGCTAAGAACCTCTCCCCGTGTCAAGTCCACTGTCTGCTCTGGTTATCCACCTGGTCTCCTAAAACAGAGCCACTGTACCCTCCAGGGCAGTGGGGGTCGAGCTTAGCAGCCTGAGTCCGAGATCAGAAACTCGGTTTCGTTCCTGCAGTAGAGGAGTCAGTGCGTCCACGCTGGGAGTTTGGGTCTTGAACAGTTCCTCTGCAGCAACTAGACCTGGAAACTGCGGTGGAGAGTTGGCCTCGTGCTGGCATGACAGG
>NW_011495033.1:971588-974423 GCF_000754665.1 Bison bison bison | reverse complement strand
GAACCAAAACACATTTTCTACATCGTCTTAGCTCACAAACGGGAGCACTGCATTTCTTTCCTTGCTTTTATTCTGGCTACTGGTGAGAAATGCATTCAAGGACTTTATTTAGCCACTATGCCTCTTCTCTCTGTTGAGGTGACCTGGTGCTTCCTCAAAATTCCTCATCCTGGCTTCTCTTTGCTGGTGTAAGGACCAGGAACTTTGAGGGGAAAAGCAGTCCAGAAGCTCCCAGTTAAGGAAACTCTCTAAGTGTAACTGGTTTCATTGGGCTGCTTTCCTTGAATGGGACAGACTTGTGCTGGGAAGACTGGAACTCCACTTCTGTACCTAGATTTGGGCTAAAAAGGCTTGTAACTCATCCCTCTACACAGGGCTCTTGTAATTCCCCTCTCTACACTTCCTCTAGTAGAAAGGGGAATGTCTTGGCTGGCTGTGGAACACTCTCCATTTCCCTTCACTGTTGGGGCTAAGGAGGGCCACAACACTAACAGCTCTAAGGGGAGCCTGCTTATACCTGGACACATGGAGACTCTCTGATTCCCTAGGAGACCTCTGAATGCAAATCAGCCAAGCATCTGACAACCCCATGGTCCCTTCTGCCTCCTACCTTCCCTTCTTCCCACAAAAGAGACCCAATCCAGCCACCAGGCCAGCCCATCTGGCTATGGAAACCAAAAGAACAAAATGCATCTTATTGGGTTGTAGGCCTTAATCTAGCTCTTGCTGAATTATTCAGGGATGGCATTAACTTATAAATGAGTGTGTTTGACTGATTTTGTGGTTGATGTACAGATAAATTCTAATGAAAGACAGCTACACGATTTTAAATTATTAATTAGACTGCCACTTAACAAAGCCTATTTGGCACTCTATTTCCTTGCTTAACAAGACAAAAACTTTAAGGAAAGGTTCTGTATTCACCCAGAGGCTGTTGATTGGCATTCTGTTTTTTATAGCTCTAAAAATGAAAACCATAGATCCTGACCTTAAGCAGGCCACTTCTGGCCAAGCAAAAACCCAGCAGGCCACTCTTCCTTCCTAGATGGTGCTGAGTGGCTCGGGGCCTCACTTGCCCTGCCTGCCTCTCATCTCTGACCAGAGATTTGCTTTTTATATCCCCGGTTCTGCCAGGCTAGGCTGGGAGATGGAAAAGCCAGCAGGGCAGCTGCTGAAGCCTTCAGCTACCAACGCAGTCAGCAGCAAGATCCACTGAGGACTCGAGGATGTTCAGGTTCACAGAGGTGGGGCTGTGGCCAGGAGAGTCTGTTCATTAAGAGATGCAAGGTAGCACCCCCAGTTCTTAAAATGTCCTGCCCAGGGACAACACCGTATTAACTGTCATAGGACAACCAGAAATCAGAGACGTGACCCTTGTGGTCCTATGCCTACTCTTACCTTCTTCCTTCTTTGGGGTTTCTCCGCAGGATATGTAGGGCTCACGGTCCTCTCTCCTCCCGGGATCTAGGAAAGGCTACTCTTTCATCATCTTTCAAACCCTTTTCCAAGTCATAATTAAACTATGAAACTTCCCCCAGGGCCAGGACCCTAGGTAGGTTTCTGCATCTGATGGGCAGGGAAATTGCGACAAATACCTGAATCCATCCTATGACCTTTTTTTTTTCATCCTATGACATTTTTGCCAGGAGCTTTTGGGAACACTCGAGAAGCAGAAACTTCAATGGCCACCTCTCTTGCCACCAGCCCCAGGCATATCTTTGTCTCTGGGCACATACCTAGAATCCACACAGAAAATCTGAGTGCCCTGTGTTATGTATGCACAAGAGAGACCAATCCTGGTGACCAGGATCAGGGGCCAAGGGAGAGATTTACCCAGACTAGGACCAAAATAAAAGCCCTTTGCCCACACAATGGCCCAGGGCAGCAAAGGACTTCTCTGCTCTGCTTCCCTCCGGCCAATCCAGGTGAAAACCTCTTTGTTGGTAGAATCTCTCTCACCAACCGAGCTATGCAGGAAGGGAAAAATAGCCCAAGTGGCAAACACACGTGACTGCCAAGCCTCCAGTGGCCATCTCTTGGGCAGGGTAAGGAGCCTCCCGCTGGGGAGCAGGCCCCAGAATGCACTGGGTTCATCCCAAGCTGGGTCTCTGGCTAGCGAGGATGGGAGAAAAGGCTCTTGGAGGCTGCTCAAGCCTCCCTGGACACCTCAACCATATAAATAAAATGCGTGGGCTGCTTCGTGGCTCATTTTTAACTGTAAACTGACAAAAGACCAAAAGGGAAATGAGATGTCAGCTGCTCTCTATTATCTCCATCACAGACCTGCAGCCCGGACATGGCGGCCTTCAGAACTACCTGGGAAGCCTTCCCCACTGGGGCAAGTTTGCAGGATCCAGGTCCAGGCTGCCCAGATCTGTAAAAAAAAAGGCACTTTCTCTGTGCAGACACACTCTGGCCAGCAATGGCGGGTGCTGAAAAGACTTTTGGTCCCTTTCTAGCTGGGGAAAGGAATTGGAGTGTATCCTTGGAGTGGTGTCTCCAACCAGCCGCAGAGACTTCCCACCCACAGTGAAAGGCAGTCAGCGTTCACCCACCCTGCACCGCACTGACCCACGTGGAGGATACAAGTCACACACAAGTTGGTGGCTATTCACACAGTGGGGCGACCCAGATTCATCGGTTGGCCTGAGCCAGCCAGGACCGCCACACAGCCTTTAGGGCTTCCAGCGCAGACGTGGTTTCTTCACGCACCTATCCCACCAGCTTATGGGGTCTCTTCCATCACCCCCACATCTGCTCCTCTCCGCCCATCCCTGGGCTTCGCTTCCCCCTCCTCGCGTCACCTCCCCTTGCCCATTTTCTCCTTTCCCATCC
>NW_011495033.1:970765-971488 GCF_000754665.1 Bison bison bison | reverse complement strand
ACTGTGAGGTCAGAATTCCGTGCTTACGACACCTCGGTCTGTTGCCATGGAAACAGGGGCGGATTAAGGCTGGAGCGCGGAGCTCAGGGATCAGGCCCCTCCGCTACCTGAGGTCCCACCTCAGCCGGCTCCCGCAGGGCCGGGGCAGCCAGCCGCAGGCGCGGGTGGCTCACCGGTCGCTCGGCCCGGGCCAGGGACGAGGGGGTCCCGGCGGGGCGCCGCAGCCCGCCCGGACCTGGGAGGTGAGAGAGGTAGACGCAGAGGCCCGAGCGGCGGGTGGCGGAGCCCGCGGGCTCACGGCGTGGTCACCTGCCCTCCCTGGGCCCTGGGGACCGCTCCCCGCGCGGCAGCCACGTGGGGGCGCGGCGGGACTTCCCCAGCGCCCGCGCCAACTTTGCAGCGCTCTGCTAGGAGCCCGGCGGCCCGAGGGTCGTAGTGAGGTGGTGGTTGGGGGGAGGGGGCAGCTGTCCTCAAGTTAAGCCTGGCACCGGCTGCGCACGCTCCTGGCACGGCCTCCGCCTTCCAATCCCTCCTCTCCAGGCAGAAGGAAAGTTTGAGGAACCGGACCTCGGGCGCTAGCCACCAACCCTCGGCCGCTGGATGCCCAGAGCCCATCCCTGGGGACCACCAAAGCGCGGTGCAGGGAAGGTGCCCGCGTCCGGGCCCCACCTGGGAAGCCGGGACGCGCGGTGAGTGAGCGCCCGGGCTGCGCGGCGCCTGACC
>NW_011495033.1:968210-970621 GCF_000754665.1 Bison bison bison | reverse complement strand
CACCGGAGCGCGGGTCGAACCCGGCCCCGCCTAAGCGGCGGAAGCTGGCGGCGTGGGTCCGCGAGGGGGATGGAGGCTGCAAGTGAAAAACTTTATACCGGCAAAGCTAAGGTCCCAGGAGGCCGGCTCCCCTTCCATCACAGGTAGTTCACTGTGGTCTCCAAATGACCTCGCCAAACCAGATCTCTAGGCCTGGCCGCTGGGTTCAGGGAGCAGATCCCGAGTCTCGCTACTAGCCCCCCTCGGGGGCCGAGCTCCCCCAGCACCACTCCCTCTGCGGCTGAGTCCCCGCGAAGCCCGCTAGCCTTCCCAGAGCTGCTTCCCAGACCGGGAGCCCCGGCGCCGGGCGGCTCTCGGGTGGCTCCCAGGCTCGCGACTCTGCCCCGTGCGCATACAACTCCAACTTGCCCCTGCGGCTCCAACTCACCTTTGCGAAGCATGTTGGCCGCGGGGCCGCCACTCCGAGGTCGGCCTAGGCGCGCTCCCTCCCGGGGTCCGGATTCAAATCGTCGGGCGCCGGCTGCAGCTAATCCGTGCGCGTCGAGGCGGGGGCAAGCCGGGGATCCGCTGGTGCCCGGCGGCCGGCCCCACAGGGGCATGGTGAGCCCGAGCCCCACGCCGAGGGCACCGGCGCCCACCGGCAACCGCGACTCTGCCCGGCAGCCCCCGGGGCGAGCTGCTTTCTCCGCGGAGCCGGCGGCCTGCTTCTGCAACCTCGAGCACTTTGCAGGCGGTTTTGAGGGGGGACGCCGCCCCCTGGTCCCCTGGCCGCGGCCCCCTACTCTCCGCCCCCTCGGGTCGCCGCCGCCGCCGCGGCTGCTGCAAAAGGGCGCTCGCACGCACCACCGAGCTCCGGGGAAAGCGCCCGGCGCGCGTTTGCAGGACCGTGCGATCGGCGGAGTGGGGCGCCTCCCTTCCTCCCCCCGGCTTCCCCCACCTCTCCTCCTTCCCTCCCTCCCCCGCTCTCTAGCTCCCTCCCTCTCTCTCTGCGCTCCCCGCCCCCGCTCACGGAGCGCCTCCCATACAAAATTTATGAAAGTGCTCTCAGCTCGCGGTGCCGAGCGCCGTCCTATTCCCAGGGCAGCGGCGCTCAGCCGCGCAGCGCCGCCTCCCAAGGTGTTTTCGCCGCTCCCGCCCCCGGGGACGATCCTCGGCCCGCGTCCGTCCAAGTACCTGCCCCAGTCCCCGGGCCGGTCGCGGGCCACTCGAGAGTCCCTCCCGGGCTCCGCGGGCTTCTCGAAGCTTGCACCCGCAGCCCCACCCCCTCCGGGCGAGCGCCCTTCGCAGATGGAGGTCACCGAAACAGGCGGCTGGAAGCGTGCGCTCTGCCCACCGGCTGGGATGCGAGGACCGCCGCCCAGAGCCCTTGATTACAAGCCCGCACCCCTGCCCATCTCCTCACTGGCCGACTCCGCTTCTTCTTCAGAGGCTCGACGGCTCCTCCTTGCCCAGGACAGCTCCAGCAAACCCAGCCGCATCGCATCCCGAGTGCTAGGACACTGTTCTTTTTTGGGGGGAGGCGAGTGCGATGTGCCCCCTGGCTAGTCTAGACCTGGCAACAAGCATTGGGGAGGCCCAGCTGCATATCCTAGCGAGGGAAAGACCGATGTGGGGCTCAGCCAGACTATCTCGGCTTAGGGGGAACTCTGTTGTCCCTCAGTCTATACAGACCCAGCCTGGGGCTTCGTGGAAAATGGAGGCGGCACCGCCTAAAAAGCAGGTCCAGCTGGGAACCAGTTGGGCTGAGCTTAAAGAAGGTTAAGGCCGGACCAGTCCCTGGTGGAGGCCGGCACCCCCTACTGGCCTGAGATAAGAGGGGTCCTGAACAGGGGAAAAGAGTGGCCTAAGTCACCCATTAAAGGCACATTTATTGAGGGACTGTCAGTATAGAGCTTTAGTCTTCCGGGATTCAGTCAGTGAAAAAGGCAAAGTCCCTGTCCTTGTGACATTTACCGTTATTAGGGACCAATTTAGGAAAGTCCAGATGAGATCTTGCTTGGAAGAAGAAAAAATAAGTCAGGTTTTGTTCTGGAGCTGATAAGAGGGGATCAGGGAAAGCACTCTGAGCAGGTGACATCTAAGCAGAGATCTAACTGAAGTGAGAGAGTCGTGTGATTCCTTGGAGATAAACTTGCCATGTTAGGAAGCTCAAAAAGAAGGCCAGTATCATTCATTCACTCATACATGCATTCAGCAACACTGAGGTTTGTGCTAACTACATAGGCTTGGTATTCTGCAGTCCATGAGGTTGCAGTCAGTCAGATGTGGCTTAATGACTGAACAACAACAACAAAGCCTTGGATTTTCAGAAGCTTATGGCAAGCTTCTGTAGGGGAAGACCCATAGCTATCTTAGAATGTGCTAGGAAGAGGCAGTGTGGGAGGGGACTCTGCTAGCTCTGTAAGGGGCTG
>NW_011495033.1:965667-968110 GCF_000754665.1 Bison bison bison | reverse complement strand
GACCATCCAAAAAGGTTTCACGGAAGAGGTGCCATTGGTCTTGAGGGCTGAATTCATCAGGCTGAGAAGGGGAAAGACTAGGACAGGCAGGAAGGAATGTGTAGATGGCTTGGAGGTGAGAAAGTGAGCTTGTGCTGAAGATTAAGAAGATTGGTCCATCTTGCAATAGAAACCCCAGGTAAGGCATTCTCTTAGCCTCTACTAGCTGCAGGACTGGACTGAGCAATCCTGTCTGAGCCCTGCCAGGCAGACACTAGCTGAACTCCGAGGACACAGAGCTGCAGAGGCCCTCCGCCAGTAAAACCCAGGTCAGGGAGGTTGAGCAACTCGCTCAGCATCTCACAGCAGATCAGTGCTGAAGTATGAGCCTGCATCAGGGTATGATAAACCTCCTTCCACCTCCCCAAGCCGCCTCCCTATGACCCCCTGCCCTGCAATCTCCAGTATCTTAGGCAAAGTTGGCTGGGGCTGGGCGTGAGTGTGAGAAGCAGAGTTATTTCAGGCCTCTGGAGGGCTGGGTGCTGTTCTGGAGTCCAGCCAGGGGGTGGGGGCGACTGTAGGCGGGTGCTGTAGTATAAGGTGGGGGTGCGCTGTGCCCGCCTTCTTGTCAGGCAGTAATTACTCAGACTGCTGAGTAACTCTGGCAGGGAGACCCCCACGGACAGATGGAGGTGTTCTCGGCCTAAGTTGAATGACGGCCCCCAGTGTCCTGCACAGCAGGGTCTTCAGGCACAGGCTTGTTTGCTAAAGGGGGCCACACAATTCATTCAGGCCAGAGGCTGTGGGGTGGTGCTATAAGAGGATGGGGGCCTTCTATTACCAGTGGGCCCCACTTCTGCTGAGGGAAAGGTCCTAAGGGGTGCGGGGCCGGCTAGGGAAAGGCCATCACTCTGTACTGAAGCGGGTCTTTCCCTCTTGGGACTCTCAGCTGCATCCAGAGCTAAAGCTGCCCACAGACTGGGCCTTCGTGTCCTGAATGTGGAGGGGCTGGACTCAAGTGGACCCCGGAATTGAGATCTTCCACACTGGGGGTCTGGAGAACCTGAGGGATTGAGAAAGCGCAGGCTGGACTCTCATCACACTGATGGGTTGTTCCTTGGGCCACATTCCTGTCCAAAGGTGTGACTGTCCTAAGAGCATTCTTTGGGGGTCTGAGGGGCAGAGCACTGACCCCTTCTGGTCTGCCCCCCGGCTGCTCATTCCCAGCCTGCCCAGCCAGCCCTCCTCTGTGGGCAGTGTCCCAGGCAGGACCTGTCCCTGGTTTCTTGTTTTTCACTTCTCTCTGCACCTTAATTAGGAGTTTCCAAGCAGGGAGGGCCTCCAGGGGAGCCTGAGGCCACAGAGCTGCCTTAAAGGGCCAGCTGTGTTCACCCAGAGCAGAGAGGAAGATGGTGCCAGAGGGCTGGGTGGGCAAAAGGCCCTGGGGGTGACTGCTCTGTGGGGCAGACCTTGCTGAAAGCCAGTCCTGCAGGCAGTCGGCTCTTCCAAAGGTCAAGGCTGTCCCACTGGCCACTTTGCCTTCTCTTTGGGATTCCAGGAGCTTATAGGCCGGCTACCTAGGCCAGAGGAGCAGCCAAGGGGGGTAAACGTTGGCCAGAATCCCGAAGGTTTAGGCAGTCGAGTCCTTGGACTTCCCTTTTCTCCCAGGAAAGACTCAGGCTGGAGTCCTTCCCCTGGTAGCAGTTTTTCACAGTGAACCTTCCACATTGTCGGTTCTAGAGGTGTAAGGGCATCCCAGCACTCCGGAAATCGGCCTCAAGACTCAATTTGGCACTGGCTCAGTGGGCGCTGAGCTCTGTCCTGTAGGGACAATGGGATCCTCTGAGGCAGAGAATGCGGCCCCGCCCATAGGTGTCCAGGGCTTATCAGGAGGACAGATAGGGGAGCTGAAGGAAGACCCGGCGGTGCTTCCATTTACAAGACTGCGTCCCCCGAACTAGGGCAGGGAGTCTTTACATAGGAGGGCACTTGTCCAGGAGAGCCAGGTTCAGGCTGCTCACAAGGGGAGGAGGGGACAGGGTCGCCGGGAGAACGGAACCACAGTGGTCGACGACCACTAGGGGCTCCCAAGAGTCCCGACCTTCCCGGCTGAGACAAGTGGCCCACTCTGGCCCCGCCCCTATCTTTCTCCTTCACGGTCCCCGCCCCGCAAATCCCCGCCCCTCTCTGGCCGATCGGCGATCTATCGCACTGTCTGCGCTCTCTGCATTCTTCTAGCGCTGTCTTTTTGGTCCCAACGTGGGTCCGCTGGCGATGGCGGCGCTGGTGGCGGCCGAGTCCGCAGAGTCTTGCAGCCGAAACGGCCCGGGCAGAGGTGGGTGCTAGGACGCTGCGGCCTCCGGACCTCGCATCTCGGGGTAGGGCCCCTGAGTCAGGGACAGGACCAGCCCACTTTAACGGCGGCGGTGCCGGTCTCCGCCAGCATCGGAAGGGCTCGTAGTCG
>NW_011495033.1:957358-965567 GCF_000754665.1 Bison bison bison | reverse complement strand
CACTGTCGCTGGAGTCCAGGGGGACCGGTCTTTCTTATGCGACCTTAGGGCACCATCGGGAGCAACCCCTCCTAGAAGCTTGTAATCCTCAAGCCAGAAACGCTGCCTCCCTGCCTTGGCGGGCAGACAGACTCATGAAGACTCAAGGATGAGACGGACCCGACGGGGAGGGAAGGAGCCAGGCGTGTTGGACGGGGCATTCCTCAAGTCTGCCTTCAGAGAATGCTTTACGTAAGAGGCACAAGGTTTCATTAACCTGGCACTTATGGAGCGCCCGCTGAATGCCAGGCCTGTGCTAGGTGCAGGGACTAGACTGCAACCCTGCTCTCAGGGATCTCACCGTCTACCGGCGAATACTGACGTAAACAAAAGGTTACAGCCAAATGGTAAAGAAGGAGGAGCCTACTGGCCTTTGGGACAAATTGAGCTGCTAGGACTAGCGGCTCCCACAACCCTGCAACCACTAGGGACTTGGGCCTGTCAGAGGAGCTTCTGTGAGGGCCGGCCCAGAGGCACTTAACTGGTGTTCCAAGGCCTTTGAAACAACTGAACAAGTACCATAGCAGTGGTTACATTCAGATCGGGACTTAGGGTCCCAGCCTGCCATTCTACTTCTCCACTGCACCATCACCATCATCACCCCTGTGTCTACTGCTGCCCCAAACACGTACCCACACACAGAGGCTGAAGTGTCAGTCTAGCAGGATCTCTGGTAGAAGTCTGGCAAATAGTACAGGCTCAATAAATACTCGCTAAATGAGTCCATTTCTCGCCTTTTCACACTCTTGAACTGTCTGGTGCCTAAAGAGATGCCCAGGTTGGGCTAAACTGCATTGTGGGAAGTAAGGATGCCGAGTAAGGGGCTGTAGGCTTCCTAAAGGACTACAGTGTTTCTTCTCCTTTAATCTTGGGGGTGGGGGGTTGTAATTATTTGTGTCCCTACATTTCGCCCTCTAGACTACAAGCCCTTAAAGGGCAAGATCACTTTTCTATCCTACCTGTTTGCCTACAGTCCTGACTAGAGTGTATTCTTTCCAGCCTTCCAGGAATGGGAAGTGGGGGAGAATGATGGAACTAGGGAACTTAAGTTGGTTAAATGTATGGTGCTTATTTACCTTTTGAATGAGGAGAGGGAAGAAGCAAGAATTAACCAGTGTAGACATAGTCAATGGGACTCGAGTAAGGAAGAAAGTATTTTAAATTAGTACTTATAACAGTTTGTTTATAGATCTCATATCTAGGATCTCAGAACTTCAAGGCTTTCTCAGGGGCTGAGAGCAGAGGGACATTTTCCCAGACTGATTGGGCTGGCTGGGCTCTTAGGCTTTCCTCAGGATTGTTCTCTATCAAGGGGCAGTTGTGTGGATATTTTTCCCATTTTCCCCTCAGTTGTGTCCCCTGGTGCCAGCTCTACTCTCAGGGTGAGCTACACATTCAAGTCCTTGATTCCCAATAATCTCATAACATGGAAATTAGTTACACAGACTTCCTCCTAGCTCAGTGGGTTGTCTCTCCAGCTTCAGGATGAACTCAGTGGGGAAGAAGGCTGGGCCAATCTCCTTGGCTTCTGGGGTCTGGGCCTTAAAGTTGGGTGGCATTAACAGTTCCATCAGGTCTGGCTGTGATTTAGGCCAGGCACCAACTCAGGCCTCTCACATTTATCCTAGGTCGAGCCCCTCGGGGCCGCTTGGCCAATCAGATCCCGGCTGAGATCCTGAACAATCCCCAGCTGCAGGCGGCCATCCAAGTCCTGCCTTCCAACTATAACTTTGAGGTTCCCAAGACCATCTGGAGGATCCAACAGGCCCAGGCCAAGAAGGGTGAGCCCCCCAAGCTCTGAGCTGGAGTACAGGTGGAGAGGTGGTCTGACCCAGCCAGGGGGGTGTTCCCATCCCAGCCTTTTCCCAGCCCTGTGCTCTCATGTCTCTGCACTCTTTTGCAGTGGCCTTACAAATGCCCGAAGGCCTCCTCCTCTTCGCCTGTACCATTGTGGATATCTTGGAAAGGTGAGCCTTGGGGCACTGAGGAAGCTGAACCGAGACCTTCCCAGTGTCCATTATAGCTCTGGCTATTGACATCCTTTTTTTTCCTTTCTGGACCTCTGCCTTACTGTGTTCTTTCCCACAACCATACACACACCAAGGGAAAAACCCCAGTCTAAACTCCTAGCCTGCTACAATACCTCCTTGTCTCTATAAATCTCCCCTTCCCTAAAAAAAAGAAGTTGGGAGGGAGAAATGAGTCAATTTCATTGTCTTCAAAGCTGGGCCCAGAGCAGATGGTGGGGCCTCAGGAAGAAGCTGAGAGCCCCTAGAGTTGACCCTAGAATGGGCTGGGTGGTCAGCGTGGAGTCTGGCTATGGGGGGAGACTTTTTCTCTGGAGGAGAAATTTGGAGGAGCGGGGCAAGGGGGGCTTGGCAGCAGGAGAAGTGCCTAGGAGATGGTATTCAGTTCCTCCACCTCCCTCATCTAAGTTTCTTCAATACAATGAGCCATCCTCAGGAGGGGGGTGAGCGCTCAGCCATCTGGAACTGGCACAGGAACAGGGAAGGCGAAACAAGAAAGGGAGGTCATCTCGTGATGGGAACCTCCCACTTCCCTGCTGCTGCCCTCCCCCCACCCAGCCTAGCATCCCGCAGCCACAGACTCACTTCCCTGCTCCCACCCTCTTGCCCCTTGGGGATGCTCTCTGGGGCTCAGGCCAATTTGCATACATTTTAATCTATAAAAAATTAAGTGCTCCGGCTGACTCAGACGCCTGGGCTGCATTCTAAGGAGCTGAATAATCTGCTTCTGTGCACAGCCTGATTTGGGGAAAGGGGTGGTGTGGGGGGAGGGGCGCTGCCTGGCAGCAGCTCAGTGTTCCCCACCACACCCCCAGGAGAAGAACAGGGAGACACCCCCCCCACCTCCCTGTCCCTGAGCTGGACTCCATGCCCCAGGGGTGGGTCTCAGGGAAGAGCTGGGCCCCTGGCCCCATTCCTGTGGTGAGTTTAGGGGCTGTGGGGTCTTCCTCACCCACCCCCATCCCCCAGTGATTCAGGCCTGGCAGCAGATCCCAAGGCAGTGCGCTGGCCATAGCCCACTCTTCTGACGCATGAGGCATGTGGGTGGCACCATGTGCTGTGGGGGAGCTGTTCATGGGTTCCCCCATCCTGGCACAGAGGGCCTTGACTAAGGGTGGGAAGGCAGCAGGGGTTCTGGGCGACTGGGAGGTTATGCGCATCCACCACGTGTCACAGTGCCAGGGCGTGGAAACCGGTGTCTTTGCCAGTATGTGCATGCATCTGGCTCTGGGTGGGATGAGTCAGGGCAGCGGAGGTCTGTGGTTGACCCATATGTATGCCAGGCTGAGGCTGGGGGGTGGGGGTCCTTCTTGCAGTTGGAGTCCGGGCAGAGGAACCAGGGCGCTGCAGAGTCCATCCGCATACAGCTAGAGTTCCAGGAGCTGCTGCCAGACCTGGGGGAGGTAGCAGCTGGGCCCCTCCTACTCTGTTGGCAGAAGTGGCAGTTGCCAACCCAAGGGATTGGGAGAGGCAGGCAGAGCAGAGCTGGGCCCTGAGATATGCCACATTCAGGTCTCTCTGCCACCTCACTCCTTGTGTCACTGTCCCCTCATTTCCACCCCCACAGGTTCACGGAGGCCGAAGTGATGGTGATGGGAGACGTGACCTACGGTGCTTGCTGTGTGGACGACTTCACTGCAAGAGCCCTGGGAGCTGACTTCCTGGTCCACTATGGCCACAGCTGCCTGGGTATAGGCCGCCAGGACGCCCAGACCCGGCAGGGAGGCGGAAGTGCACGCTCATCTCCATTGCAGTGCCTGGTGCTGCTTGCGCGCATGGGTCCCTCCTGGCATCTGGGATGGCCTTGGCCTTCCTGCTCCATGGGTGGAGCTTGCCTTTGGACTTGGTTGCCTTGGAAACCATGCTGCTGTCCCAGTTGTGGGTGTTTGAAAGGCTGTTGGTAGTAGAGCAGGCTGGACCCCCCAGTTGAGTGGCAGAGATGGAGCTTCTAAAAGACCCGTGACACTATCCTCCCCACCTCCCCGAACCCCCCGACTGTCCTCAGGCTGAAGCTGCTTGTCCTCTGCCCCTCTTGCCTTCCAAAACAGTCTCCTGAACTCTTCTCTCCTCCCAGTTCCCATGGACACCTCGGCCCAAGACTTCCGGGTGCTGTATGTCTTTGTGGACATCCGGATAGACACTGCCCACCTCCTGGACTCTATCCGCCTCACCTTTCCCCCAGCCAGTGCCCTTGCGCTGGTCAGCACCATTCAGTTCGTGTCAACCTTGCAGGTAAGTGAGCTGGTCTCCGGGCTCTTCCTGGGTCCCCACGTCAGGTGCTCCAGGCTGGTTCTCTGGGCCTGGCTCTCCCTCCCCGTCCACTTGCTTCCCTTCCCTCATTCTCCCTACAGGCAGCCGCCCAAGAGCTGAAAGCTGAGTATCGTGTGAGTGTCCCACAGTGCAAGCCCCTGTCTCCTGGGGAGATTCTGGGCTGCACGTCTCCCTGCCTACCCAAGGAGGTGGAGGCTGTGGTGTAAGTGGAAAATGGCGGGCCAGTCATAGAGACATAGGAAAAGTTCCCTAGGTTCCTCTGAACGCTGAGGTTCATCGTCCAGGAAAGGAAACTGAGTCTCAGATTCCTTAGCCATTCGCTCAAGGTCACCCTGCAAGATGGGGACCAAAGAGGGTTTCAGGTTCCCCAGCTCCCTCTCCAGTGCTCTGGCCAGCATCCAGAAGACTATCCCCAGGGTGGGGCAGGAATGAGGGGCCTCATGGGGGCAGACAAGGGTGGGGCTCAAAATGGTGCAAATATAATTGGAGAAGATGGATGGGCACGCCCAGGCTGCAGCCCCATTAATTTAGCATCTGGACAGCTAACAAGCAGGAGCAGCGTGTCTCCTGCCGCCTAATTATTTTAGGTAATAGAAATGCTTAATGTTGTGTGAATGCAGCCAGCCTCGGAGCCGACAGCCCCCCCGCCGCTAAGACTGAGGAGGGGAGCCCCATTCTTAGCTAATGGCAGGGAAGGCGGAGGGGCAGTCCCCTGACTCAGCCCCACTTCCGGGGCTGCTGATGCTGCTCCTGCAAGCTTTGCTGCACCCACATAGGACATCCCTGCCCCCAGAGAGGCCCACATCAGGGCCTTCCCTTTCCCTGGCAGCCCTGCTCCCAGATGGGCATTCCCTCTTGCCTGAGCATACATAACTCTCAGCTCATACATGCCTGCCCCTGGGGGCTTCAGGTGTCTGTTGGAGGGAGGAACACCCCGACTGTGTGTTGGCCATTCATCACAATTTGGTGTGGTCTCCCAAGAGAGAAGGAGCTGCCACGTGGACTGTCTTCCATGCTGTGGCCTCCATGATCTGGGAAGGTACAGTTAAGGACAGCATCTCCTAGCCCTGCTTGATACAGCCTGGTGTTTAAGCCTAGAATCAAGTCCCAGGTATACTGCTTAACAGAGCTGTGTGACTTTGGGCAAGTTTCTTAACGTCTCTGAACCTCACTTGTATCTTTTTTGAAATGGGGATTCAAGTTTCTCAACATCCTTGAACCTCACTAGTATCTTTTGTGAAATGGGTAGCTTGGAGGATTACCTGTTAGGACTGAGTGAAGTCATATATGTCAGGTGTTTAGCCCAGGCCTGGTACACCGAAGGCATGAGTCCAGTAAACAGTGGCTCTTATTACAGTTCAGTAACTGGACCCAAGAGCTATTTTGAGCAGAGAGTAGTCAAACTATATATACACCCTGAAAGCTCATTTATGGCCCAGATGACACCCTGAACACCACTTCCCACATCCGTACTGAGCTAGGTGAGGGACAGTCTGGCCTCCTACCTCCATGTTAGTCTCTCTAGAGCCTTCCCATGACCCTGGCTGGCTCTTTCCTCTTCCCCTAGAAGGTTCGGGTGGGGATAGGGGCAGTTCTTAGACTCTGCATTACATAATTAGAGGGGCCTTAATGGTCCTCCAGTTCAAACTCCTATTTTACATGTGAGACAGCCAGGGCCTTGGGGGTGGGAGGAGGGGTTTTAAAGGGTGGCTTGTCCCAGTTCATATACACCGCAGTGTAACCAGCCAAGAGCTCAGTCCTCTGGACCTCCAGGCCGGTGCCTGCTTCTGGTGCCCCATCCCACCCTCATGGCCCGCTTTCTCCCTGCTGCAGGTATCTTGGAGATGGCCGCTTCCACCTGGAGTCTGTCATGATCGCCAACCCCAACATCTCCGCTTACCGGTATTGGCTAGACTGGGCTGACCAGCTGGGAAGGGGGTGGAGTCCCCTGCCCCTGAGACCCTCAGTCAGCCCCAAATTTCCTCACCCCAAGGCCACTTAACAGCCCCCAGCCCTGAGGATCTGAGGTTCTAAATCTGGATCCCAGACGTAGGGTTGCTGCTACACAGCACCTCCTCATCCACTGGA
This sequence comes from Bison bison bison, assembly GCF_000754665.1. Taxonomy (NCBI): domain Eukaryota; kingdom Metazoa; phylum Chordata; class Mammalia; order Artiodactyla; family Bovidae; genus Bison; species Bison bison. Next base: position 959,142 of record NW_011495033.1, on the reverse strand, counting down.
TCCACAACCAGATCCTAGAACCCTCTCTCACTCATGCCTGCTCCAGCTGTGGAACTGATCTTCCCAGTAGCAGTCTCTGCTCTTGCCTCTGTTCCTAATTGCCTGCATGGAGCCTGAAGGTTCCGAAGACCAAGGTGCTGCATGAGGGAGCTGTGTGTACAGCACAAGTTCTGTGAGTGGCTGTCCCAGTGACCCTGACAGCTTCTTTTCCAGATACGACCCTTACAGCAAGGTCCTGTCCAGAGAGCACTATGACCACCAGCGCATGCAGGCCAACCGCCAGGAAGCCATAGCCACTGCCCGGTCAGCTAAATCCTGGGGTCTCATCCTGGGCACTTTGGGCCGCCAAGGCAGTCCCAAGATCCTGGAGGTTAGAGGGCTTTGGGAAAGGGGACTAGCTGGGAACCCAGCTGAGAAAATCAGGAGGCCCAGGGATTTACTTTGGCCGCTTGATCACCCCAGCTCTGCCTCCCTCTCCCAACAGCACCTGGAATCTCGGCTCCAAGCCTTGGGACTTCCCTTCGTGAGGCTGCTGCTCTCTGAGATCTTCCCCAGCAAGCTCAGCCTCCTTCCCGAGGTGGATGTGTACGTTTCCCCACCTTAATCTATCTAGCGATGACTGGCTAAGGAAGCTTAGAATCTGGGTTCTGCCCATCACCTATTGCAGGCTGGAGTCATGCTCCCATGACCATGAAATTTTAATGTTTAGAGAGCACTCATCTCGCAGGGGCTACTTTTGGCTATGGGTCAACCCAACTTTGGCTTGGGGGCTCACAGGCAACGGCTACATCATAGTCGTTCTGTGTGAGATGAGTTTGAGGGGTGGTTGGCACTTGCATTGGACCAGGCGCTAAATTTTATCCTGGGGTCTGATTGCAAACATGCTGCCCAAGCCCTCTCTTCAGAAAGGTCATAGTCAGGGACTTCCTGACCGTCCAGTGGTTGAGACTTCACCTTCCAGTGTCGGGGGCTGCAGGTTTCAATTCCCTAGTTGGGGAGCTAAGATCCCACATAAGATATGCAATATTGTAACAAATTCAATAAAAACCTTAAAAAAGCTCACATTGGAGGAAACAAGAAAACAATGTCATAGTGCTATTCTAAACAGCAGTGGGTGACAGTCTTTACTTTCGAATTAATAGTAAACCCCGTTGAGTGTGTTGGGGACACAGTCATGTTCTTCAGCATGCTGGCAACAGGGAGGCTACCCCCTCCCCCAGGATCTGACCTGATTTCCCTTCTTATAGGTGGGTGCAGGTGGCATGTCCACGCCTGTCCATCGACTGGGGTACAGCCTTCCCCAAGCCGCTGCTCACACCCTATGAGGTAACACTAGGTTCTGAAAATCCCTGGGGGAGAATGGGCTTTACCCTTAGTTCTGTCCTGGAAGGGGTCCTCAGTGGAGCAGCACTTAGGTTACAGCGGAGGCACTTCCTAGCTGTGTGGCCTTGCGCAAGTCCCTTCCTGCTCTCTGAACCTCACATTTCCTTTCTATGCTATGGGTATAATAGGACCTTCGTAGGTCATCGTGAGGACTGAATTAAATAATCCTGCGTAGAAAAATGTCGGCAAGTGTCACTGTCCAGATTTTCTCCCCCAGGCGGCGGTGGCCTTGAGGGACATTTCCTGGCAGCAGCCCTACCCTATGGACTTCTACGCCAGCAGCTCCTTGGGGCCGTGGACGGTGAACCACGGGCGGGATCGGCTGCTCCAGGTCCCAGGCCGGCTGGCCCTGGGGAAGGTAGGAAGGGACACCAAGGAAGACCGAGGGGCCTGGGAGCGGC
>NW_011495033.1:950643-957255 GCF_000754665.1 Bison bison bison | reverse complement strand
CGGGACCGTGACCAAAGTCTGCCACCTCAGGTTCAGGGGGGGCCCGCGCGCCCCTCTCCAGCCGCGGCTTGCGAGGCTTGCAGCTGCAGAGACGAGGAGGTGTCGCCGATCGCTCTCTGAGACGCTCCTGGTTCCCAGGTATCAGCCCTACTTCTGGACCTGCCGCACCCTGTTCCCCGTTGTCATGGCAATGTTCGCTTGCTCTGAGGCCCGCCTCCAGGGTGGTGGCTGTTTTGGGTCCCGCCCTTCGTGTTCAAGTTCCGCTCGGGGAAAGGCTGCTTCCGGTTCCTCTGTCGCGCACGCGCTATGCAGGATGGCTGCGAGGCCGCTTCTGCGGATTTTGTGTCTGGCGGGTTTTCGGCAGAGCGAGCGGGGCTTCCGTGAGAAGACCGGAGCGCTGCGGAAGGCGCTGCGGGGCCGCGCAGAGCTCGTGTGCCTCAGCGGCCCGCACCCGGTCGTGGACGCAGCGGGGTCGGAGGGCGCCAGGCCAGACTCCGGTGAGAGGAGCCCTGCCCGGAAATGCGCCCAGAGTTTTCTGTCTTGCTTCGTCCGCGTAACACCTGCCTGCACACAGCCACCCTGTCCCTCCCCACATTCCTGCCATCCTCCCAAACCTAGCCCCTTGCTTATATTCCTGCCTGGTCCTCCCAGACTTCTATCCATCTCCTCTCCAGGTCAGTCTGTTCCCCGCCTCATTTTCCCCAGACTTGCTACTCTGCCTCAACCACCTCTCTTTCCCTCATTCCCAAACCCTCCCTCACTCCCTTTATTTCATTTCCCCTGGATTTCCCCTTGCCTTAACTCTGTACTCTGTCCTTCATCGCCGTAGGACCCTGCCCTCCGGAGGAGCAGCCTCAAGGCTGGTGGTTTTCCGAACAGGAGGCAGACGTTTTCTTGGCCTTGGAAGAGCCCACGGCGTGCAGAGGTCTGGAGGAAGCTCTGGAAACGGTGGCACAGGCACTGAACAAGCTGGGGCCTTTCGATGGGATCCTTGGTTTCAGTCAGGGGGCCGCCCTGGCCGCTCTTGTGTGTGCCCTTGGCCAAGGCGGCGATCCCCGCTTCCCTTTGCCCCGGTTTGTCATCCTCGTATCTGGTTTCTGCCCGCGGGGCCTTGGCCTCATGGAACCCATCATGCAGGGCCCCTTGTCACTGCCTTCCCTCCATGTCTTTGGGGACACTGACGGCGTCATCCCCTCTCAGGAGAGTATGCAGCTGTGTAGCCGTTTCGATGGAGCCGTCACTCTTACCCACTCTGGTGGCCACTTCATTCCAGTAGCTGCACCCCAGCGCCAGGCCTACCTCAAGTTCTTGGACCAGTTTGCAGACTGAAAGCTCTACAAAGGCCTTTGCCTTTGCATCCCCTTTCCACTCCCCCCACCCCCATGACCTTGATGCAGCCTCTGTAATCCCTGCGTTTCTTTTTCTACCTAGAAATCTTCCCTACTATTAGGGCACCTCACCATCTCCAATTAAGAGACAAATATCAGTACTTAAGACTCATAAGCCCAGCTCTGCACTCAAAGAAAAGGGGGAGGATTAGGAAGCCTCAATGGACTTTGACCTTGGCATCCTGAATGAGTAGGGGATGACAGGAAAAGCTGAGACTTTTCCAGCGCTAACTGCCACACAATAAAGTGATTTGGATTTTGAGCATCTTTTTCCTGGAAAAGATACACAGGAAAACTCGTTTTTATCTTTTTTTAAAAAGTGGATTCCTGGCCATCAACACAGCCTCCAGGGCAGCACCAAGCAGGGAGGTGTTTGCAGTTGCGAACCCCTAGGACAAACTCATGCATATGTGCACATGGACACATTTTTGATGGAAGCCTTAAGTCCCAAGCTGAAGGAAAGGACTCCTCCCTGGAGGAGGGAAGAATTTACATCTGAGAAGTTCAGGGAAGAGACCAGTTGGCAAAGCTCTGCCTGGGCCATACTGAGTTTTAGCTCCTTTGATCCTGATCCGTAAGAGTTGTGTGTGGGCCTGTCAGAACCAGGTTCATGTATTTGTTTTCTCTGCCGTAGCTGTCAGCTTCTCTAAACCGTGAGTGAAGGATGGGATAGTGCTAGACCTAGATGGAAACAGAGCACAGAGGTAACCTTTTTCCAAACTTAACCCTGTTTGCAGAGTTGGAGATGGATGCTACTCTGTAGCAGTCACAGCCAAGGCCTAAGCAGCCCATCTGGTCTGAAAATGCTATTATCGTGAAAGTGGCTCAGTTGTGTCCGACTCTTTGTGACCCCATGGACTGTCCATGGAATTCTCTAGGCCAGAATACTGGAGTGGGTAGCCTTTCCCTTCTCCAGGGGATCTTCCCGACCCAGGAATCGAACTGGGGTCTCCTGCATTGAAGGCGGATTCTTTACCAACTCAGCTATCTATTCTTAGGCACTCTAAAGACTGCTCGCTTTAGCTATTCCCTCCACTTCCAGTGCCTTCTTCCCCAGGCTGCCCTTCCTCTGCAGATTCACCAGTTTGTTTCTTTTCTGGAAGATTGCAACATACCCTATCTGGCCCGTAAGCATGGCTGCCCCAAGTAATTAGTAATTGAGCAGGAATTGGGGTTAGGGAATTGCAGCACAAATGCCGTAGCCCATCCTGAGGCAGCCAGACTAAGAGCCTTAAATCATCTGAAATCCTGAGTTCTTCACTATGCATAGCAGCTTTCTGAGACTTACAAGGGCTCCCCAGGTGCACTAGTGGTAAAGAACCTGCCTGCCAATGCAGGAGATGGTAAAAGATGCTGGCTCGATCCCTGTGTCAGGAAGATTCCCCTGAAGGAGAGCATGGCAACCCACTCCAGTATCCTTGCTTGGAGAATCCCATGGACAGAGGAGCCTGGTGGGCTACAGTCCCTAGGGTTGCAGAGAGTCAGACACGACTGAAGCGACTTGGTAGGCACCATGCAATATTAAAAAAAAAAAAAAGCTAGATTTAAATGCCTAGGCAGAAAGTGGGGGTGGGAAGAAAATTCTGTGCTACAGGCTGCTACTGCCTTGCTCTTGGTGTTTTAAAGGGACCCCTTCCTTGGCAAAAGGAAGAGACTGAAATGCTCTGAATTACTCCTACAGACCTATGGGATTTGGCCCATAGAATTTTAGGGGGAAAATTGGGTTTGTGATAGTTAAAATTTTAGGAATGGCACACAAAAATTCGGATTCCTTTCTTCTCTGGAAATAAGCAGTTTGTAATGAAAAGCAGTGAGTAAGTTTGCAGTTAAGGGCTCACAAGCCCTCCTGGCAATCACAGGCTTCCCTCTTCAGCAAGGCTTCAAGAGGTGAACATGATGCCTTGCATACCCCAGTTGCTGCTACTTGGAATTATTGGGAGGAGTAAATGAGAGAGGGAAAGACATTTGGGGAGTGAATATTAAGGCAGTGTTTAAAGTTGGAAGGGTGAAATTGAAGACCAGAGTAGGATCTGGTGAAGCAGAAGTGAAAAAGGTGCAAATTCCCCTGAGGATCAAAATGTATGATGGGCTTCCCTGGTGGCTCAGATAGTAAAGAATCCACTTGCAGGGTGGGACACGTGGGTTCAACCCTTGGATTGGGAAGATCCCCTGGAGGAGGGCATGGCAACCCACTCAAGTATTCTTGCCTGGAGAATCCCCACGGGCAGAGGAGCTTGGTGGGCTACAGTCCATGGGGTCGCAAAGAGTCAGAAAATTAAGCACAGCATAGAAGGAAACACGATACGATCTACGTGTTCCCAACAAGTGTGATACGTCATTTCCCATTGTGCCCTCCAGGAACAATGGGGAATATTAGGGGGTTATTCCCCTCCACACAGATTCTATGGACCATTTGCGTCAGGATCATGTTAAACCTTGGGTTCCTGGGACCAACTCCAGACCTACTGAGCTAATCACTAGGACCCAGGAATCTGCATTTTGACACCATCCTGGTCACTGTCATGCAATGAAATGCTGGAAAACCACTGTCTCTATAGAGTGTAAGTCTCTGGTGATTGAGTGAGTGAGTGAAGTCGCTCAGTCGTGTCAGACTCTGTGACCCGGTGGACAGTAGCCCCAAGGCTCCTCCGTCCATGGGATTCTCCAGGAAAGAATACTGGAGTGGGTTGCCATTTCCTTCTCCCGAGGATCTTCCCGACCCAGGGATCGAACCCAGGTCTCCCGCGTTGCAGGCAGACGCTTTAACCTCTGAGCCACCAGGGAAGCCCAAGTCTCTGGTAAATATGTGTAATTTGAAAAAAATAAAAATAAAAACATTGATTCTCAGGCACTCTACTAGGAAGAGGGAAACAAGCTCTCTGGCTAAGAAACATTGATCTAACATTTTCAACTCAGGATAATGAGGTCCAGAAGACAGGAAGAGGAATATCATCTATTGAGTTCTAACTATGCAAGGCCTTGTGCTAAGCAGAAGCTTTAGTTACCTAGTTTAATTTCACAGCTTCATAAGGTAGATGCTAACCTAGTTTTACAACTGAGACAAGAGGCACTGAGAGGCTAACTTCCCCAGAGTTGGATTCAGATCCAAGAACTGCCGTTCTTGACCTTGACTAGTCATTTTCTTCTCTGCTGCTGCACAGAAGATGAGCAGAGAGGCCACTACTCACCACTGGACAGCATGTCCTGCAAGGGCCTCACCTTCCTACTCCATAAAGTAGGTTGTGGGTGTGGTGCCCTGAATGATTTTCAAAATACTCAAGTCCTAACTACAGTCAGTCCTCTGGTTTTTCCCCCTCTTCTGACCACTTGCAGATGGGTTCAAACTGCAAAAGACTTCATCTCTTCTTTCCAAATCATCCCTGCCATTTATCTTTTCTACCTGTCACTCCACCTTAGTTCCTAAAGCTCTTGGGAGAGAGAGTCCCTAAGCAGAGAACCCTCAACAGCTTCAGTCCTAGAGCTTCTGCTCAGAGAAATGTGTCCCCCCACTCCCCTGTTCATTCTCAGTGCCCAGAGCTGAGGTCTCCCCAGCACCACCACCTCCTTACAAGGACATAGTAGCCTGCTGCTGCTGCTGCTAAGTCGCTTCAGTCGTGTCCGACTCTGTGTGACCCCATAGACAGAAGCCCACCAGGCTCCCCTGTCCCTGGGATTCTCCAGGCAAGAACACTGGAGTGGGTTGCCATTTCCTTCTCCAATGCATAAAAGTGAAAAGTGAAAGTGAAGTCGCTCAGTCATGTCTGACTCTTAGTGACCCCATGGACTGCAGCCTACCAGGCTCCTCCATCCATGGGATTTTCCAGGCAAGAGTGCTGGAGTGGGGTGCCATCGCCTTCTCCACATAGTAGCCTAAGAGAATATTTAAGATCAAAATAGCGTTCTGCAGTTTTCAAAGGTTGTTACTTACATGATCTAATTTGGTCCTCACAACAGGCCTGCCCAAAAAAATTTTACAGAAGGCTTGGAAACAACACGGCCCCTTAACAGCCAGTTGGTGACGCAGGTGGGGCCTCCTGCCTCCCTGTGTGCTCTTGGCAGGTGCACACAGTCTGCCCACCGATGTGCACTGGATGCCAGAATCAGGTGCCTTTTCATCTAAGCCCTCAGTGTCCTTGGGTGGGAGACAGGCAGTGTGGGTATTGATTAGCTGTGAAACCAGCACCAACTGTGTTGGAAACAGTTTAGAAAAGGGGAAATGGAGAGGTCAAGAAAAATTGCATCAATGGTGGCAGGGCTGGGTTGCATTAATCATTCCCAACACTGTCCCTTGGTGGTCCTGCACCCAGTATCCAACAGTCAGCCCTGAAGTGGGTGATGGTGGTGGCGGCGGCAAGTGACAGGCAGAATGTTTTTGAAGAGGTCATTGCTTACACTTCACTAGCCCAAGAGGACTTGAGCTCCTCTGGTATTTACTCCCCCTCTTTATGGCTAATCTGAGACAGTCTAAAATTGGAATCCAGCACCTAGAGATAGAGTGAGGTGAGGATGCAGGTATGTTCACACAGCCGTTTAGGGACGGGTTAACTTTACAAGCTTTACGCTTCCTGAGGGTCGGGGATCCTTCTTATCCTTCAAGATTCGGAGGGAAAGAGAGAGGGAGGGAAGGCTGTGACTCCATCAGGCAATGGGTTCAAGGTTTACCCTTTGCCCTCTGCCTACTCAGCTAGGCGTTCCTGGAAGAATGAGGTCGTGGCGCATTTAGAAAACCTTTCCTCCAACAACCCCCTTCGGTTCCCAGGATGCAAATATTTTTCCAGGTGCCTGCGGCCTCCCTCCCTCCCTCCAAGGAGGTAAAAATGAACCCAAATCCCAGAACTCCCCATTCTCTCACGGTCCCTTGGCTGCAGTACCTCGGCTAGGAGGACAGGATGGTCACTGAAGGGGACAGTCAGACATACTCCGTAGAGCATACTCCGCTTCCTTCTCTGCCTCGTTGGATGCCCGGCTCCGGAGTAGCCCGCCTCCCTGTGCGGCACCTCGCGGCACCTCCCTCCACCCCCGCAGCCACATGGGCTCTCGACACGCCGCCTCCGCTTCCTCCTGATCTGAGTCTCCCCCATCCCGCCGGGCGGTGCGCTGCGTGGCGCGGCGCGTGGGCGTGCTGCGGGGCGACCATGGCTGTAGACTGTTACCTCCGGTTCCCACAGTAACAATCGAAAGCCACGGTTGCCCTGGAGACGCGGGGGCGGGGCGCGCGCTGCTG
>NW_011495033.1:945984-949923 GCF_000754665.1 Bison bison bison | reverse complement strand
GGGCGCCCCGGATGAATGAGGGGAGGGATCCTGAGGAAGGTGCGGCAGGGGGGCGGGTAGGTGGGCGTCTGTCTCTCGCCGGCGCCCCAGCTCAGCAGACCGGGGGCAGCGAGGCTGAGTCACCGCTCTGCGGGGAGGAGAGGAAGGGGCGCGTCTCCTGGGGCGCCAGCACCTTCGTCCCACTTTCTTGGGAGGATGGCGCAGGAGCCCCAGGAAAAGCCGCAGGGACTCTGGTCGGTCCTCTGATCGATGCTCCTCCGAAGTGGTTGCGTATCCATCCGGGCGCAGGCAGGTGCTGCTCGGGGTTCTGCGTACGCCTCTGGCTCCAGCTCCAGCAGCTGCGAGGGGACCCTCGTCCCCTCCACCCTGTCCCCAACCCCACCCCTTTGGGGCCCCTCTAACCTGCCTCCTGTCGGTCTCCTCCTTGCCTTCCAGTCCATGTCCGTGCATCGTCCATCTGTCGCCCATTGGTCGGTCGGTCCCGCTTACCTGTCGGTTGTGTTGCGCCCGCGCCCGCTCGCCTCCCGCAGCCCGGCTGGCGCGGCGGCTTTTATAGGCACGCGTAGTACTCGTGCGGCGGCTCATTCATGCGGCCGCGGCTCCTACACACTGACGCGTTGCCGACGTCAGCAGGGAATTTAGGAAACGGGAAGAGGGGCTATTTATAGTGGCGAGCGGGGGGTGGGGGTGGGCGGGGTGATGGGGACTGAGGCGATGGGGAGCTGGGAAGGGGAGGAGGGCGCACGGAAGCAGGAACGGGGAGGAGAGCTCGCGCCCCCCGTACGGGTCTACAAGGGGTTAACTTTCCGGAACTGCGGGCTGGGGGCCAGCGAGAGGACAGTGCAGGGAGTATGGCCAGGCCCATTATAAATGTATTCACTCTGGGACATCTAGGGGCTCAACCCCAGCCCACCCCCCGGCTTTCCAGGGTCCTCACCCAGTAGCCCTTACTCCCACTCCTCAGTTCCTGGACCCGACGGCTCTGTAACATCACTGGATGCCCCGCGGTGGCGGCGTTACACCCCTCAAGGCTATTGTGGTGTCGTCACCCTTGCGCGAGGGTGGGGGGAGGATGCGGAGAAAAAGCTGGACCCCCGGAGGGGCCTCTGACATCACCTAAAACTGTGGTGTCAGGGACATGAGGGGAGGAGGGGGGGAGTCCAGGGGGTTGTAGGAGGAGGCTGGGCATGGAAGAAAACGCTCAATGGGAATCCAGGAGCTGGAGACCCGAGGGAAGGGAGAAAAGTTGAGGAGAGTGGCTTGGACTCCCCAGAAATGAGCAAGAGGGTGCTCTATGGGGGAGGTGGGGGAAAGGTGGCAGGAGAAGGGAAAGGAAGCCTCAGTAAGTGGAAGGGAGGAAGACCAGACTACAGTTTCAGAGCCTGACTCCCAGCAAGCCTCATTTAGGACCCATCTGTGGAAGGAGGGATTTTGACAGCTCAGCAGAGAAGAGTCTTGTGGGAGGGTAGCTGGGCTGACACCCCTTCCTGGAGGAGTAAGAGTTCCTGTAGGTCAGAATTGGTAAGAAGAGTCCATGCTATATTAGGTGAAGTTCTCCTGGACAGGAGTAGGGAAATGAATGAATGAATGGTCCTGGCCAAGCCTAGCTCAATCAATTGAGGAAAATTCTAAACGAGGGAGGGGAGTGTGTTCAGAGAGAGGAGCTGGGCTAGGGTGGAGAGGGGGCAATGCCAGGCCAGGCCAGATGGAACTAGGGAGGGAGGGAAAGGTCAAAGATTAAAGGCAGCTAGGCGGGGGCAGGTATGTCAGACCCTTCCATACAGACATAAGGACAGTGTGAGGGTAGGGACTAGGGGAGCAGGAATCTGGGGAGATTGTTAAAGAAAAAAACTGGCACAGGGGCCCTGGGGTGGGCCTACAGTGGACAGACGCCACTGCACAGAGACTGGGCTGATTGGATCCTTGTGGGGCTAGGATCTGGCCTCATCATGGGGAGAAAAGATTACAGCAGAAATGGGGTCAAAGAGGTCCTGCATGCCCTTTGCCATCTGGCCACCTAGAGTTCTCCGTTTTTGGCCTCCAGCCTTTGTCCTACTAGTTCTCTTCCCCAGGAATGTCTTCCTGCCTGGGGGAGAACTCCTATTCATCCATCAAAGCCCAGATCTGAAAGCTGCCTCCCTGCCCAGTACTCTATACACTTTTCCACCTCAGTGTGGCAGCACATCCCTCCGCCAAGATGTCAATGGATGTCCACCTCCCCTGGAGGCTCTCGGCTCCGGAGCCCACCATTTTCATTCTTGGAACCTCACTATTTCCCTAGTGAGCACCCTAGGACAGGGGTTAGGGAGACGGGAAAGAGGACTGTGATCAGATGTACCCAGAGCACAGAGTGGAAACAGGGTAAAGACTCGGGACGCAATGGGTGTCAGAAGAACCCGTGGGGACCAGGAGCCGCCTTCTGACTGTTGAGGGAAGGGAGCCTCTGGGGGGCGCCCGAGACCTTGGTGTCTGGGACCGCGGGTGGCCGCGCCGGCGGCCCCTCAATGAATGACTCAGCCACTACCTCTGGCGGGGGCATGGGGGCGGAGGATGGCGCGGAGCCGGGGGAGATTGGTGAACGCGGCCCCCACGGCCCAGCGGCCCTGCGCGGTTGCTAAGCTTTCCAAGGCCTCGGAGAGACGCGATCTGGGCGAACCTCATCGGTTACTATGGTAACTCTGCGCCCCAGCCTCTCGCGCTCGGCGGCTGAGGGAGGCGCAGCCAATCAGAAGCTGCAGGCGTTCTTGGGGACCCACTCCTACCCTCCACGTGTGGGCGGGGGTCAGGAGGTGCGGGGAAGAGGCGGAGCGTGGGCTGCGGAGGCCCACTCAGCCGCACAGGCGCTGGCTGCCGGCCTGATGTGCTGGGGCGGCACGGGGACACTTCCGGAGTTAGCTGTGCAAGCGCCCGCGCTCCAGCGCCGGGTCCCCTCCCTCCTAGAGGGGGCGTCATCTGCAAGAATTGTACCTTCACGTGGGGTGCAGGACCTTGTGGGGATCCCGGGCTGCAGGCCCTCCTGTGACTTTTCTCTCGACGAGGTCGCTCAAGCTGGTCGTCCCTCAACACAGCTCACACGGGAAATCTGGGGGCTTGGGTCGCTTCTGTGGGACCCCAAAGAGGTGCTGTCCAGCCATTTCCAGTCACCTTTCCTGGGATTCCTGTAGAGGTCTGCGAGTTCAGGGTGAGGTTTTGGGTACCACCTCTGCCCGGGTCATGGAGGGCTCTATATGGCAGTACCCTGAATATGACAGAAAGCCGGTTCTTGGACTCCGGAAGGGGACAGGTGTGTGTCTGCGAACATGAGCGCTCACGGGTGTCAATGCCTGGAGAGGGTCTGGGTGCAAATGGGTCTATTCTGTGCATACCTATCCCACGTGGCTGAGTGAGGTTGGGTGTATTGGGGGGCCGGTGTACAAATGGACAGTGCCATCCAGCGATATCTAATGAGAGCCCCTTAAGAGCTTGTCTATCTTCTTCCTTAGGATTTCCGAAGCCTCCTCCCTTCCACTGCCCCTTCCTTGAAGACCGGACTTTTCTGAATTGGAGCAATGTCAGAATTTAGAACACAGGAACATTCAGCTCAAAACCCCGATTTCTGTGGGGCTCGCAGGTCCGGGGCTGGGGACTCCAGGTGGGCACATCTGGAAGGCTGAATCTGAGAACAGGCCCCCCTCCTGGGTCCAGTTCGTCATCTGCGAGCCTCCATCCCAGGTGCGCAGGAAGGAGGCCGTGGCTGTGCCGCGCAAAGTACCGCACGGCCGCGAGGTGGCGCCATAGCTGCAGCAGCGCCCGCCGGCCCGGGCCGCTCCAGATAAGAGTGTGCGGAAAGCGCGGCGGGGCTGAGACGCGACCAGGACGCGGGGAGGACGGACCAGCAGGACAGACCGACCGGGGGCCCGGCGGGCGGAGGGCAGCGCAGCGCAGCCACGTCCCCCCCTG
>NW_011495033.1:945234-945551 GCF_000754665.1 Bison bison bison | reverse complement strand
CCCTGGGGCCGCCGCTCGAGAACCACCCCGAGACTCCCCCTCGCCACTCGCATGGAGACCCGACTTCCCTGGCGCCCCACGAGAGGCTCACTGACCTCGCCGTCGTACCTCGTGAGAAACCGCACCCTGGGGCCGCCGCTCGAGAACCACCCCGTGACTCCCCCGTCATCGCGGAGATGAGGGCCTTCGTCTCCTGCATGGCCTAGAGGCCAACCTCGCGACCTCTCTCCAAACGCCTCAGGAGGCTTGACTCCCTTTAGTACACACAGTGAGCTCCAAGAGATACCCGTCGCGACTCGAGAGCAGAGCGGGGTTCT
>NW_011495033.1:943215-944065 GCF_000754665.1 Bison bison bison | reverse complement strand
CCTCCCCGGCCGGGCCTCCGCCGCCGCCCACCGCCGAGCCGCCGTCGGGCCCCGAGGCCGCTGTGAACACGCACTGCGCCGAGCTGTACGCCTCGGGCCCCGGCCCGGCCACCGCGCTCTGCGCCCCGGAGCGCCGCTGCTCCCCGCTCTGCGGCCTGGACCTGTCAAAGAAAAGCCCGCCGGGCTCCGCGCCTCCCGAGCGACAGCCGGGGGAGCGAGAGCTGCCCCCACGCCCAGACAGCCCTCCCAGCGCCGGCCCCGCCGCCTACAAGGAGCCACCACTCACCCTGCCACCGTTGCCGCCGCTGCCCTTCCAGAAGCTGGAGGAGGCCGGACCGCCTCCGGATCCGTTCCGAGGTGGCGGCGGCAGCCCGGGATCCGAGCCCCCCGGCCGCCCCGACGGGCCCAGCCTCCTCTACCGCTGGATGAAGCACGAGCCAGGCCTGGGCAGCTACGGCGACGAGCTGGGCCGCGAGCGCGGCTCCCCCAGCGAACGCTGCGAGGAGCGCGGCGGAGACCCCTCGGCCTCGCCCGGGGGGCCTCCGCTCGGCCTGGCGCCGCCGCCGCGCTACGCGGGCAGCTTGGACGGGCCTGGCGCTGGCGGCGACGGCGACGACTACAAGAGCAGCAGTGAGGAGACGGGCAGCAGTGAGGACCCCAGCCCGCCCGGCGGCCACCTCGAGGGCTACCCGTGCCCGCACCTGGCCTACGGAGAGCCCGAGAGCTTCGGCGACAACCTGTACGTTTGCATCCCGTGCGGAAAGGGCTTCCCCAGCTCGGAGCAGCTGAACGCGCACGTGGAGGCGCACGTGGAGGAGGAGGAGGCGCTGTACGGCCGGGCCGAGGCAGC
>NW_011495033.1:939009-942078 GCF_000754665.1 Bison bison bison | reverse complement strand
GTGAAGTTCCTCATTTTGCACAAGTGGCACTAGCCCCAGGGCTAACCTTTCCCGCCCTCTGGAGTCAGAGGGCTGAGATGGCCCTGGCCTACCCGGTCTCCCACTCCCGCGGTGGTCCCCCCTCCCTTCCCTGGGGCCCCGGACCATATTTATTGCATGCGCCCTGGGCGGCCCCCCACCCTGAGCCCAGGCTGGGCTGGGCTGGAACGTGGTCTCTTTAGCTCCCTCCTCGTTTGTATATTTCCTACCTTGTACACAGGCTCTTCCAGAGCCGCTTCCATTTTCTATACTCGAACCAAACAGCAATAAAGCAGTAACCAAGGACCCTGGACCCAGCGGCTCTCTTTGCCCTGCAGGAGGAGCTGGGTGGGGCACACGGGGGTGGGTGCTGGGGCCAGAAGCAGCACCCTCAGACAGGTGCAGTGGCTTGGACCTTCCCTCCCCAGCCCCACAGACAGGTCAGCAACAGCTCCAGTATGTTTTATAACTAAAAATTTATTCAGGAAACAAAACCAGGGCTGCAAATGGAACAGAAAGGAGGGATGGGGGTCTCCCACCCATGTCATTAACCTTCATCCTGGAGAAGGGATCTCAAAGGAGAGGCCAGGGACCCTATATCCCAAAGCCCAGTCTTTTGAGCCCTGTACCCTCAAATCACTGGCTGTGGCTCTCCTGCTCCCCATCTTTCTGGCATAGTCTTGGGCTTCGGGGAGGGCACTGCCTTGTTCCCACCGTCTGGGTAGGCTGTGTAGTCAGTCAGGGGCCTCTGGGGGACTTCCCCACTGGTCCCATTAAAACTGACTCCTGGCTTCGTCTCCAAACCCTGTCTTCCCCTAAGTCTTCCTCCAGCCCTGTCCCTGGCTTGGGAGAACACAGTCCTGGTAGGAAGCCTCTTGAGGGAGACTGAACACAGGTGCCAGCTAGAAGCAACAAAAACTCCAAGCATAGCCAGAGGGCCCCTGCGCCTTCCAGGGCAGAGCTAGAAATGGGGTGCAAACCCCAGGTCAGGCAATGCTCCTCGTGGGCACTGGCCTGCCCTACCCTCAGACTAGTCTGAGCATTTCTCAGAGCACAGGGGCCTGGGAAAGGAGCTCAGGGGCAGGAAAGCTACATTAGGTTCCTGCCACAGGTACCACAGAAGAAAGAGTCAGAGAAGCTCCACAGCAAGGGACTGAGGGGCCAGGAAGGTGAAAAGGAAGGACTAGAAAGGGGGGGAGAAGGGGGATGGTTCAGGAGGGAGAGAGGGAGGGGGAGTTGGCAAGAAATTTTGTGAAGCAGGAAGAGAGCAAAAGGAAAGCCATTGAGGAGAGAGGGAGCAGGCAAAGGCAACCCAGGGGGCATGGGCCTGAGAGAGCAGAGGGGCCTTCCCTACAGACCCATGACCAACTGAGGGGAGAGCAGGTGGCCAAGCACAGGGGACCCAGGCAGCAGGGCAGGGAGAAGAGCAGCGGGGCGGCGGGAGAAGAGCTGAGGGCCTAGGGCTGCAGTTCAGCACATGGTTGGTGCTCAGAACCCAAATGGAGTCCCTGGGGTCATCCAGGCATCAGGCAGACAGACCTCCTGGGTACTCTCCTCATGGCATGACCAAGGCCTCTTGGACACTTTCAGGTCAGGGCTTCTGAAGACTGAGGGGACCCATGGTTTCACCTGCATCTGATGGAAATGCTAACCCTGCCCTGCGCCATCTCCAGCTGAGAAAGTGGCTGCATCTCCGGGCTAAGAGGCCTTCTGCCGGCCCTTGATCTGGACAGGGGGAGGGAGAAAGGCTGGGCATGGGGAGGCCCATCTGGTTCGCCCGCCTGCCGTCGCTGCAGCCAGCCACCTCCCTGCTAAATCCTGGCAGCCGAGGAGGGTCCCAGCACTTCCGCCCACCCTTAGGAGGGGCTCTGTGAGGAGCAGCTCCCCCACAGCACGGCCACGGCGTGGGTTGGAAGAGGATGGTTTATTGTCTGGGTGGATTGGTGGCTCAGGCGCGTGGGCGTCTTCTGTGCTACACCGGGCGCCTGGCGGCCTTCTCAGGAGCGCTTCCGTGGGGGGCGGCTGCGCCCCCTCAGCCCACCTGGGCCCACGTGAGGAAGGCCGGGATGTCCCGCACAGGCACGTTCCTGGTCAGCGCCTTCACACGCAGGTTCCGGTCATCTGTCAACAGCACCACCTCCCTCAGCAGCCGGATGGGCTCCTCTGTGGGCATGAGAGAGCACAGGGACTCAGAGGGCAGGACGCGGAGGCCCTGGCTGCCTCACCTCTTCTGCAGGGGAAAGCGGTCCGGGGGGCTCAAGGCCAACCATTTCTTGGCCCTCCCACAGGGCCTTTCCCTCACACAAACCAGGAGCAGAGGGCGCCCCTCCCCTGCAGGCTGAGGGAGGGCCGTCATGGGCCGGGGCTGGCCTTCTGTTATGCACCCCTGCCCCCCGCACAGGACTGGGCTGCCTCGTGCCCTGCGAGCCCCCCAGCCCGCCAGTCTCTGCAGACCCCTCTTCTCAGGACTCTGAGCTGAGGCAGGAGAAGCAGCCTCCTGTCCCTTCTGACTGCAGGGCTAGTTCTGGGCTCATAAGACTCTCTTCTGCATTATCTTGCCTGCCCGAAGGCCAGCAGCCTGATGCTTGAAGTATTCAGAAGTAGGAAGTGCAAGATGGAACATGAAATGCACCCAGGGCTCCCAGGATGTGAGGAGGGGTGCTAGCTCTGAGGAGAGGAGGGCAAGGGTCCCCTGAAAGAGACCAGCCAAGGTGGCCCTGAGGCTAGAGCCCAAAGATTCCCACCAGTAAATAAAAGTAATCCTTGTCTGTAGTATAAACCTTTTAAGCACAGAACAAGGAAGGTCAAGTTGATTGTCCTCCCCGTGAGCTTCCTTATGTCTCTGTCTTGTCCCAGGGTAAGCTGTGTATGTTTCCAGGTTTCTTTATGCCCATTTACAAGTATAGATACTTGTCACATAAGCTTTTTCTCTTGTAATGTTTCAGTCATACTAGCCATACTTACTTCACTGAAATTCTAAAGATCTTTCTATGTCAGCACAAACAAAGCGCCTTCATTCTTTTTAGATGACTTTTTTAAGCAGGATGTCTT
>NW_011495033.1:933695-938848 GCF_000754665.1 Bison bison bison | reverse complement strand
TTTAAGCAGGATGTCTTTCTCCCCAATTCCTTAACTTTTTAATACTAATGTATTGGGGAGAATTTAAACTGGGGCCAAGGACTCTCACAAGTGACACCCCCAACCCCGCTAAGGCCCCCTGAGTGGCAGGTCCACTCCTCATCCCCAGGCAGGCAGGCAGTGAGGCCCAGGAAATGTCCCGCAGGGATTCCTTACCACGGGGGCCTGGCGGGGCTGGGGGACTGCAAATAGCCGTGTCGGACCTGAGCAGTTTCAGGCTTGCCAGCTCCAGGCAGGGAGGCTGCGAGCTGGCTGTCAGCCTTGGGAGGAGTCTGGGGGAAGACGGAGGAGAGGCTCGCAGGGTTGATGGTGGTGAGAGAAGGGGAGCAGCGGAAGGAGGCTGTGGTGGGAGGTGAACAGCCGTGGCGGACTGAGAGGGTGAGGAAGGCGGCCGTGGGGAGAGGAGATGCTCTGAGACGCCCAGCGGCTCAGGGGGGTGTGGGTGGGGCGGGGTGACGGGCAGTGCCCTGTGGGGCTCGCAGCAGGCGGCCCGGGTCTGTCCACCGCCCCACTGCTCCCGCGCTGGGACTCAGACCAGGCGAGTCCCAGGCCTCCCAGCGGCCAACCGAGGCCCGGCGTTGCTGGCAGGGGTCTGCAGGGGTTTCTGTGGATACTTTGAGACATTTTGAACAATAAACATCCTCTGTTTTGACACTGGTAACTTCACTTTGTTAGAAACCAGAGACTGTCATCCTGTCAGGCCCCATCCGCCATAATCCACATGATTTTAAAATTCAACATCGTTTACACATAAACATTTGGTGATGGTTTCTCTGTGAATCTGACAAGTTAATCTGCTAAGAATTCACACTGACAAATGGGGTTTGATTACACCAGCCGTTGCTGATGTAATTCTGATAGGGGCGGTCCCCAGGATGCCAATGGGTTCCTGTAGGCTGTTGGGGGTGAAGTGGGGGGTGGGGAGACTAGGGCCAAAGCCAAAATGTGTCTCTGCTGAGAAAGAAACAGCTCTGAGGCTGGGTGGGGCCACAGCGGTATCTGAACCGTACTTCCCAACAAGGCCTTCTGCAGTCCGGCTGACCTTGCCCTCAGAAGGTGCCCCTCCAGGAAGCTGCCTGGGAGCAGAGCCCCACCCCTCTGCGGGGCTCAGCTGGGCTCCTCTTTGGCACTGGGATGCTCTGGATCTGCCCCTTAGGGACGGTGCAGGCCCATCACGTAGCAAGGCCCCTCTGAGGAACAGCAGCTGTGGGCGCGTCACCCGCCTCAGGTACAGGGCCGTGGGTGGCGTGGGCGGCGCTGAAGCGGCGGGAGGAGGCTGGAGGGAAGGCAGTCCTGGGCCCGCCGGGCAGCAGGATGGGGAAGCGAGCAGAGATGGGCTGGGCGACCTCAACGCAGAGAAGAGGACAAGAAGGCTGCACACATGCAGACAGAAACCAAGAGGTGGGAATTATCAGCTGTGCAGATGATGCTGAGCTAGGAGAGCCTAGGAATTCCTTCCAGAAGAAATGTCTGGAGTCCTGGGAGCCAGGAGCAGAACACCTGAGCCTCACTGACTCTCAGAGGCCAGCTCAGGCAAGAGACGGTTCTGGGATGAGGGTAAGGTGCTCAAGCACCCTGAAGAGAGTCTCTGACTCCCTGACGGGCTTCTGCTCACCAAAAGGGTTTTGAAAACCAGGCTGAGGGCTCCGTCTGCAAGGTCTCACCTGCCTCCAAAGTGCTCTGTCACATAGCCAGAGAGACAGGATGAAAAGGACGACTACTAGCTGGGGAAGTACTTCCAGCCTGGCCTGATACAGGGTAAACGTTCACAGATGAATTGAGAGGGTGAGCACGACCAAGGACAGGGAAGTGGGGCCCTAGGGACCGCTGGGGACTGTCCTCAGAGCGGCAGAGGGCTGGGCTCAGGAGACCATGGCCGGAATAAGCTACAGTGAATCATAAAGACATTCTTGCTGTCAGAGAACTCACTGAGGACCCAAGAAAGGAAATGGATGCTTGCAGAGCAGGAAAGTTCACTGCCTGAAGCCCAGCTTCCTGGGAGAGGCCCGTCCTTAGCTGGCTGAGGGTCCACCTGAGGCTGGGGGAGTCGGGGGGGGGTCTGACTTCCAGCACGGGGGGGTGTGTGTGTGTGTAGGGGGGAACTGGGCTGGCCTCAGGCTTGTATCAGGCCTCATTCCTGATTTTTACACTTTCCAGGCCAGAGTCAGGGAAGGGACCTAGGTCTGAGGCAGGTAGGACAAGGTAGGGAGAGAAGGGAAGGTCCCCAGGCGGAGGGAGAGCGCTACCTTTGTTGGTGGGCATGAAGTCCTTGGCCTTGTCTTTACAGTAGTGGAGGCAGCAGGAGAGGATCAGGTCATCATTGTTACCCTGGAGGAAGACAGGGTGAGTGCCACTGGGGTCATATCTCAGTGTCCCGCCCATCCACGCCCTGGCCCTGCTTGGCCAGGTCCCACTGTGCTGAGAGTTACCCAGGGGACAAGGAACCCCCTCCTGGGCCTCGATGGCAGCTGCCCCCTGGGGGCAGGAGGCCCAGGCTGGGGGGCCTGCCTCGAGCCCCTCCCTCCCCTGTTCTGAAGGCTGGCTCGAGTGCTCCCGTTTTGCCCTGGGTCTCACCAGCTGGCCAGTGATGTCCTCGCTGCGGAAGGCGATGGATTCGAGTTCATTGCCACGGCTGGTCAGGGCCCGCAGGCAAGAGTCCCGACTCTCGAATCGCCGCTCGAGAAACTCAATGGACTTTCGGGCCTTTTCCTGCACCACGCGGGCATAGCCCCCGGCCCGGTGGTCTGTCTCCTGCCCCTTGGCCAGGCCATCCAGCTCATTGATCACTGAGGAGACACAGTCCCACAAGGAATCAGCCTCAGCAATCACGTCTGTCTTGTCTGTCTGCACCCGAGGCCTTGCTTTCTCAGGCAGCTCCTACCCGACCCTGGAGGCCACGTGGCCCCACAAGAGTCTTCCCATGAAACCGGGGGCCCTTGGAGGGCAAGAAGTGCCTTCGATGTTCCAAGTGTTCTCTCCTTTTCCTGCCTCTTCCCCTGGGCCCCACCCTTCTCCTGGGAGGAACTGACAGGATTTTCTGGAGCTGCTGTATTCAGAGGAAGAAACCTGGCCCCTCCATCACATTCCTCAGTTATAGAATCAAATCGAGAGGGTCCCTCAGGAGAGGCAGGGGTATTCAGCAGCTAGAGGGAGAGGGGCACCCTCCCTCATCCGCCCGGGCCCCCAGCTGTTCTATGTCTGCCCCTGGCAGAGCGCGGGGAGGTCACGGGGTGGGAAGTGGGGTCATGGCCTCACATGCAGGAACCCTGCTGGTCCCCTGAACCATCCCCTTGGCACTTCTACCTCCTCTGATACTGCACGTGTGTGTGTGTGTGTTTGTGTGTGTGTGTGTGTGTGTCTGCCTGCCTATGTGTCTGGGACACGGCTTCATTTTCTGGTGAAGATTCTTTCCAAAATTCCAGCCAAGAGCCTGAGGTCAAGTGGGAAATATGCACTCCTTGGGGGCTCCGGGAGAGTTTGGGGTCTGAGGCCTCTCCTCAGCACAGTGATTCATGGCTCGGGGAGTCGGTGTGAGCACGCTGTTCCATGGTGAGCCTGGCACTCACTGTCTGGGTATTCAGAGACACTTTCTGGAAAGGGCCCATGTAGGAACACGAACACACACACACACACACACATGCCTTCAGCAACCTGAAGCTGCAGCGTCCACACAACGTATGGCTGAGGCTGCGGAGTAGTGGTGGCTGAGTGTATGGTACACCAAACAGAACATCAAACGTGAAAAACTAGTATTCTATCCCAAAATCTTCTTTCCTGCTTCCAAACTAAACAGGCTTCAAAGGGGAAGCTTGTTTGTGCTTCTGCACCAGGCGGGGCTTCTCGACACTGGGGTCAGGCCTAAGGAGCATGGAGCAGGTTAAAGAGCACAAGAGACAAGCGGGGAGGCTGTCGGCTTAACTCTCTGTGCTCTGGGCACAGGGCAGGGGCCCACCCTCCCGTGAGAGAGCTGGCATTTCCCGGTGCCCCTGGGGGCTGACTATTCTATAGCTGCCATCTCCTCTGGGTCCCCTTATATATTTGTTCCCTCCCCACATAATCTGGCTTCCCCCACTGGCCCATAAGCTCGCCAAGGCCAAGGGCTGCTGCTCTGCCTTTCATGGGCCCCCTCGGAAACAAGGAGACTGAGCACATGGTGGGCCCCATCAGTGCTGGTGACCAAGAACTCGTCGGGCTGGGGTGGTGTCTGAGGCTCCTTCCAAGACTTAGATGAGCAACCTGAGACGTGGCCGCCTCTCTCAGTTACCCCATTTCCTGACCATCCAGCAAAGAGCGGCCAACTCACTTTCTTACTCCTGAAAATCTCCTGGGCAGGAGAGCACGGGGACTTGCTCTCCTGAAAGCTGCCCCACCCGGGACCCGGTGAAGGCAGAGGGGTGGGTACAGCAACACGAGGGTCTGGCTCGGCCCCGGGCAGACAAGCTGCTCTACTTCTGAAGAACAGAAAACCTTCCTGTGGGTCTCAGGGCCTGGGCTGAAGAGGCTCTGGCCAGGCCACATGGGGAGGGGGAAGGAAGACAGGGAGGGTGGAGGCGGGCCGAGGGCCGCTTCAGTGCCAACATTCTCAGGTGGTGCTAACGTGTTTCCCACAACCCCCCAGGGTTCTAGAGCCTCTGCAGGGGCGGATGTTTCCTGCCCTTTGTTTCCACCCTCATCTGGCACTAAGACACTGGGGACTGGGAGGGGAGGCCCAATGGAACATCTTGGCATGGATGTCAGAGGTGGCTTGGCAGGCACACGGCCAGTCTGGCAGACCGTCCAGAAGCCAGGGCTTCCAAATTTGCTCCAAGTGGCTGCTGAGAGGGGACATTAAGCAGCCCTGGCTTCCCAGTCGTCTCCCAGACCCCCTCCCTCCAGAGGACAGCTCTCAGCACTAGCAGCTGTGTGAGTTGTACAGACAGAAGCCCGGGGCCCCTCCTGAAGCCGACCCACCACAGGGCTCCGAGGACCAGGGTGCCTTAGACAGTCCCTGGAGATGGCCCAGCTGGGCTCCTCCGGCCTGAGGGTGGAAGCGCGCGAGCCGGCCCTGAGATGCTGACCCTGTACCAACAAACAGCGACCAGACAGTGGTGAGGGCCCAAGTGGCAGGGAACCAA
>NW_011495033.1:930807-933585 GCF_000754665.1 Bison bison bison | reverse complement strand
GAGCCACGGGCTTGCGCTGGAGGGCCTCCATTGGCCTGGCCTTAGGGTGACACTGGCCAGAAGAACACTACCTCGAACCAACAGAATGATCGTGAAAAGCTACGAGCCCATCAGACCAAAGGCATCTAACCACTTCAAAATCCTCCCAGCCTCCCTGCCAGACCACCCAGCAGCACTGCCGTTATCTGCCAGGGCTGAGTGTTTACCAATAACGGGAACCAGCTTTGCTGTTTTACTGCGAGCTTTATAAGGATAAAAACAAGGGCTGGGCTCGGGCAGCCTCTGGTTGCTGGGACACAGGAGTCCATTTGCTCAAGCAGTTTAAGCCACGGATCAGCCATAATAATTCGAACTGCTTTGATTATTAAACAGTCTCCCTTGCCCCACGCATTCCCAACTTCCCTGCAAATCCCGTCTTACACACACGGCAGGGCTCTGCCTGCTGGGCCCCGGGGCTGCGGCGCGTGCATGCAGAGGGGTCTCGCTGCGCATGTGCAGGGTGGGCCCGGCCCTGACTCACCGATGAGGGGCACCACCAGGATGTAGTTCCTGCTCTCCAGCAGCTGTGCCAGGCTGGCCAGGTGGTCAATGAAGCCGTTGGTATCTGGTACGAGGAACAAGGGTCTGATTTCGAGCTCCATCTGCCGCACGTGACTCTGGTCCTCCAGGACAGCCTACGGGGACACAGAGTGGTGGATGAGCAGGCCAGTGGCGGGTGAGCCCAGTCCCTGACTACCGTGTGCGTCAGCTCCCTGTCTCCTCAGCCTCACTCCCCGCTCCAGACGGACAGCCAGACCCCGTGGGGCCAGCCCAAGACAAACCCACAGAGACCAAATGGCTTGGGGAACAGGGTGTGACTAAAACCCCGTGTGGGACTGAGAAGGGACCCTGATGGCATTCAAAATAACGGGGCTCTGAAAGGAAGACCTGGGGCTAAAAATCAACAAGGTGCCTGAGGGTGGTTTCACACACGTTACTGAGAATACAGGAGGTACTTCTTAATCTAGATACTTTAGACATACACATATACTCAGACAGAATCTGTCATTTCCACTTACTTCACTATGTCGTTAAGAGAGAAAAAAAAAAGAACCACCTCAAAACCTATGCAAAAAAAGTGATGCTGACAACTAATAATCGACACCAATGTCTCCCAGAGTGGCAGGAGTTCACACAGCGGGACGGATGACATCCCAAGTCACATGTCTGTAGAGAATGCCATCTGGACTGAGGAGAATGAAGACCGTCTTCCCCGGACCAGCCAGGTGCTCCCTAAGTGGGGGTCGTCTGTGTTCCACCCGCGCTGCTTTGCCACAACTCTGCACAGTCTATACTGTTTGTTTACTTGGTGTTTTTCTTTAGGTGGACTTCAAGTCAACTCACTTTTGTGGCTCAGCAAATAATATACGTGGCATCGGGAGTCTGAGCGCCCAGCATGTTTACCAGTTCAAGCTGAATTTCCACAGTAGAGTCAGCGTGTCTCCTACGCATCACTAAAAAAACCCCTTGGGCAGCACCAGTGGCCTGGGCAGCACACCTCCGAAAGCTCATGGCTTGGAGCTTGTCAGTCTTACACATTCGCATCTTTCAGGGTTGCTTTCATACCCATTTGGAAAAGCCCAATTTTCTCAAGACTGACAGGGCATGCGTGGCGGAGGCCCTGGGAGACAGGCTTTGGTCCACCTGTCACTACGGGCCCTGATCACTCTCTGGCTGCTTCGTCTTCTGGGAACCATGGCTAGGAAGCAAGCTGGTTTGTGGGCATCTACCCAGACCCCGTGCCCCCATGTGTGGAGCTGGAGGGCACCAAAACAAGCCTGGCAGGGGCCCGGCGCGCAGGTCCCAGCCATGCCCAGCCCTCCTGTGGCCTTCTGCCATACACCAACCTGCAGGCACACAGACACGAGCCCCGAGCAGGGGAGGAGATGTGCGTGCCAACTGAGATGGGGCCCAGGGGCTGGGCCCTGGCCACCAACAGTCAGTGAGGAAGGTGTTCAGGTTTCACTGGCAGTGACAGTAAAACTGAAAGGGCATGCCTCCGAATGCCGGGGGTGGCGCCTCTGTGACCTGCTGGGGACCTTTCCCTTTGAGTAAGTCACTGTTGCCACTGCCACCACAGCTGGTGGAAGGCACAGAGCGCCGGCGGGCATGGGAAACGCGGCCCAGGGGCTCGGCTGCAGTCTCCCGCGGCTCTCACTCACGGAGGGACAGCACCTGGCCCGTGGGCCACCTTCCCAGGAACCTGGGTCCCCGGCCCTCCCCTGGGGCTGCCAGCTAGTGGGTGACACATTCCACCGAACTCAGCCTGGGCATTTAAAAACTATTACTTCTCAATGTGAGTGAGTCGACACAGAACACGTGTGATGGCGTGGGTATTTTGTGAGGTCAAGAAGCGGTCCCCGCTCAGGCTCAGCGAACACCCCAGCCTCTCCTCACGGGTGGGGCTTCAGCCTCTGGTCCCGCCACCCCTCTTCCCAGGCCTCAGGGCTCTCTACCCGCCTTTCCACTGCCAGGAATGTGCTCTTGGTGTCCCGGGCCCCCAGACCTCTGTCTTTCTCGATGAGAAGCGGCAGGATGAGCCCTCATGTCGGGTTCCCCTGAGGATGGCATCTCTGCCACCGCCTCCCTGGCTCAGACCTGTCATGTCTTTAGTTTTCCTGCCTCCAGAAGTGACCCTCCGGCCCTCAGGCTGACCCTAAGGAAGTGGCACTGGCTGCCCTTTCTACCCTGCAGGAACAATGAGCTCCCAAGACCTCGGACCAGCCTTCCTCACCGGGG
>NW_011495033.1:927960-930687 GCF_000754665.1 Bison bison bison | reverse complement strand
CCTTAGGCCAGGTGGCCGAGGGAGGCGGGGGGCTGAGCCTGCTTGGGTGTTTTGATGACAGGACGGAAGAAAAATCTAGGCACAAGGTCCAGGGAAGCGTGCGCCGTCTGAGTTCCTTGAGTGCTGGCTCAGGGCCAGAAAGGTGAATGGAGGCCATGGCGTCGTGGGGAGGTGGCAGCCTGGCTGGGTCCCCAGGGTGGGTGGGACCGAGCTGCTG
This sequence comes from Bison bison bison, assembly GCF_000754665.1. Taxonomy (NCBI): domain Eukaryota; kingdom Metazoa; phylum Chordata; class Mammalia; order Artiodactyla; family Bovidae; genus Bison; species Bison bison. Next base: position 930,470 of record NW_011495033.1, on the reverse strand, counting down.
AGGGTGGTCGGGGCTGTGCTGCCACCATCCGGTCCCGGGGACACCCGCGGACAACTTCCCTTAACCTGGTTTCTGCCCAGTGAGTCACCGCACCACTGCTTCCTGTTCCCCACATGCCCTCCTGGGTCTCAGGAGATTTGATGAAGCTGCTCCCCCTTCTTTTGGGGGTACCAGTAGGCCTCTGGGGGGGGTCATGCCTGGGTCATGACACTAGCCCAGTCCCCTTAAGAGAATTCAGACGAGGAAGGATTGGGAATCGCGGGCCCTTGTCTGTGGGTGTCGGTGTTTCCGGTCCTCTGAGTGGCGGGGTGTGTGTGTGTGTGTGTGTGTGTGTGTGTGTGTGTTTAGTATTTGCCCTCCCAACTTTTCCAGATTTTACCCGTCAGATTCCTGGCAGCTGTGCACGGCGCCTGTGCCGGCCGTCACGTCCCACTCTGATCCCTGGGTCGCACGGTGAGAGAAGGACACAGGATGCGCAGGGAGTGAAAAAGTGATGTCGGTGGGGCGAGTGCCAAGTCCCCACTCAGAGCCATGGGACGCTGGGGAGAGGGGAAGCATGCTGCCGCGGAGTTCAGAGGCCGGTAGTGAGATTTATTTTTGTTTGTATGAGCAAAAAGCTAAAGAAGCCTCTGGTGGGGGTGAGGGGGGCGCAACTGGAATGCTGTGATTCAGACAGACTGGCCCTGGCCCGGAGTCAAGAGTGCTGACCCGGAAGGAGAGGTCCTTAGGAACCCTTCTCGCTGCGGCGAAGGCTGGGCCGCAGTGGTCCTCTGATGCAGAGCTGGGAACCCTAGGGAAAGCGTGGACATGCTGGATCAGACCAGGGGCGACAGGGACCATGAAGTCATCCAGTGTGAAGAAGGAAAGAACTTAACTCTGTGTCTGAAGGCACTCAGTAACCAACTTTCTCTGAAGCCCGGAGGCACCCTGGAGCAGGCTGGTGGGGACCTGGGAGGGGGCTGGTCCACAGCGACATCTGAGGAGGAAGCTACAGGGCCGGGGTCCCCAGGAAGGGCTCCCTCACAGGTTAAGTTCCTCCTTCAACGTGCTGGGGATGACTGGGGGAGGCTGACCCTTTTAGAGAATTGAGACACTGAGAGTTACAAATAAAGGTGCCGCTGTTAGTTCACACGGGAGTCGTGGAACTGAGGAGCTCGGGTCACAGAACAGCGCCAGGTCAAGAGCAGGGCTTCCTTCTGCTCAGGGCTCCACAGGGACTGCAGCCACAGGCTGATGGGACTGTTGATCCCTGGGCCTCTCTGGCCAGACCAATGTCTTCACCAGAAATGAGAAGTGTGGTAACATGGCGAATTTCCACGCTCATCCTGTGTCTGAAAGTATCTAGCTAGATGCCTGATATTAGTAACAGCCAATTTCAGTTTCCGTTCTTCCTGCCCAACTCCATTTTTCACCTTGTGTATATCCAGTGGGGGTGACTATCTGGGGCAGCCACTAGGGAGCAGAGCTGGGGATGGCGAGGCGGTGGACTGCTGATCTCTGTTATGAGATTCACGGTGCTCTTGGTGGTTTCTTATTCCTTTTTTCTTTAAAGTTATGTGGAATATTTAACTATTTAAAGTTAAGTGGGGGTATTTAAAAAAAATTTAAAAACCTGGAAAAATAGAAATGAAATATAAAATAGGAAAAGCTGGTGAGATAACAACCGGCATTGCAGGCAGACATTCTTTTTTTGGGGGGGACACACTGTGCAGCATGTGGGGTCTTAGCCCCCCAACCAGGGATTGAACCCAAGCCCCCTGCAGTGGAAGCTTCCAGTCTAATCCAATGGACCACCAGGGAACTCCCAGGCATTCCTTCTTGAGCTGCAGAAACCCACGGGTGCAGATTCTGCATCTGCTCCACAAAGCAGCTTGGGTCACTGGCTTCCCTTAGCATCTTCATTGCGGGGGGGTTGCTCATGGGAACATTTCTGCTTAGGGTCCCTTCTCTGGATATCCAGAGTCGGTACCACAGAGCTTAACATATACTTGCTGTCTTTTTCAAGGTTATAATTATGATGACTTGCCTGCTACTTCTTGCTGCCCTTTCAGGATGGACAGGGAGTGGCAGGGCCAAGCATGCCAACCCTGGGCTTGCTCCAAGCAGCAGCCCAAGGGTATTTCGGCCGAAAAGCCTGACCTCTCTCAGGAGGTCTCTCAGCCCCGTGGATGCTGCAGGAACCAGAGAGTTGCGAGTGGCTGAAGCAAACTCTGGGATGGGCGTTTGCCCAGCTCCATGGGCTGCTGTGCCTTCCTGTCGGGGCGTGAACGTGCCCTTGGCCGGGTAGTGCGCTGGCTCCCGCCCCGTCTCCGACAGTTAGGAGCCAGGGCTGAGTGTCCGCCTTCCGCTGGATTCCATACAGGTGTGGGGGCTCTGTGTATGCCCCATTGTTCCACAGCGCCGCCCCCCGCAGCTGGGTGGCAGTGTGAATGGGCTGCAGCTATATTTAGCATGAAACTCCTGGGGCCGTCACAAAGGAGTGACCGCATCTTCAGGAGGGTGGGTGGGCG
>NW_011495033.1:919452-927860 GCF_000754665.1 Bison bison bison | reverse complement strand
GAAGGGGACAGGGGAGCAAAGCTATTTTCAGAACACATGTCATTGCTGGCTATGGAGCAAGGCTGTGGCCATAACACCGAGGGAAACAATAGCTGTGGCCAGAGGAAGAGCCTGTTATGTTTCAGGTGGGATGTTTGCAACTGCTCAGGAAACCTGACCCCGCCCGACAGCAGCACAAATCACAGCAGAGCCTCGTGGAGGCAGAGAGGCGGGGGATTCACAGGGCCAGGGTGAGGTGCCAAGAGGCCACGCCTCGAGCCCGGAGGAGGATTTTCAGCAACTGCTTTGCCCTGGGGGCCTGGTTAGGAATGAAACACTTCTGACCAATTTCCCAGACAAACCAGGCCCCCTGATCTGGTCTCTGACACCTCCCAAGAAGGGCAATGGGAACAAAAGGAACTCGGCAGAAGGCAGCAAGGTGGGCACAAGCAGGGCAAGGCGCAGAGCCGCCTCGGGCAATGGGCGAAGGCTGGGCTGAGCCAAGAGGGGCCGTCTCGAAGCCCTCCCTGGGTGGGCGGACTTGGCCCCCAGCGTCCAGGGCCCCGCCTGGGCGCTGAGGCTCCAGCTGCACAGGTCCCGAGAGCTGCCCACACCCCTTTTCTGACCTCCAGCCGGCCCCACTCACCAGCCTCTGTGCAACGCCGGAAGCGGGGAGGGACAGGCTGCGGAGGAGGCCAGGCCTGGCCTCCCCCCATCCCGCAGCTGAGCGCAGGCCCAGGGGTCTAGGTGGGAGCGGGGGAAGCGGGGGTGTGGCTCCGGCCCCAGATCTCAGTTGGACTTTACAGCCAGCATGGGGGCCGGGAGGGTTTTTTCCAACCCCATCTTCATATCCCCTTCCCCAAACATGTGTGGTTCCTGTTTTGCTGCATCTGTAAAAGGCGCTGGGAGCTGGGGACCTGCCTTACACCTCTTGGTTAACACCCCTGGAGACGGAGGGGGTTCGGAGCCGTGTAATTTACAGCCCATCTCCCCGATCTTAATTCACCCGATGCTCCTCTCTTCCTTATTGTATTAGTGTGACCAGGTACCTGCCAACAATAATGGCCTCTCCAGCTAGGAGCCTCTCCCCTACTCCCAGGACAATTTATACCTTTTCCTTGGGATTTTCCCCCCTTAAATTAAACAAAAAGAGGAAAAATAAGAAAAGGTTAACATGGGTTTGGAGCGCTGCAGCCCCGTAGTTCTGGGCAGGGAGCCAATGGCCCGAGGGCACACACATGTGTGTGCTCTCCCAGAAGGGCCTTCACCGGCCCTGTTTTACAGCCACCTCGGCACAGACTCCAGGGTTCACGCATATGGCCAGACAGATGTGTCTGGCTTACGTTCAAGGCTGGAAAATGAAGAATTATGGAAGTGAAGGGCCCCGGGCATTAAAGGGGGGCGGGGAGAAGGGAAGGGGGGAATTTTTTCTCTGCTGAGAAATCCTCCTGTGGCCGTGAGGCTGGAGGAAGAGGGCTGACAGGAGGCAGGCCGCCAGCAGCAGCGCATGTGGGGCCTGCTCTTAAAGGGGCCCCAGCCGCCCAGCCTGACGGCCCGCAGCAGGCCCTTGGTGCCTGGACCCGAGCACCCTGCTCCGAGGGAGCCAACGGGCGGACGGGCTCCCCAGGCAGGAGCGGCCACGGGCCCCGGAAGTCAAGTCCCGCACGGGACCACTGCCAGGTACCGCCTGTCACCCGTGAGGCCGGGCTGCCCATGGCACTCGGGACAAGGCCAGGTCCCCTCGGCATGCGCTCCTCCAGTGGCCGGTGCTCCCCTTTGGTAACAGGGCTCACGCCCACCACACGTCACTGACCTCCGTGCCAGTGGACACTCTGGGGCGGGACTTCCTTGGTTCACCCCCATGTCCCCTTGTAACCAGCCTGGTAGGTGCTCAGCACTGCTTACCACACTGAGCGGAAGACGCAGGACCTGATTCCAAGGAGTTCGTGGTGCAGCCGGGGAACAAGCCCAGCAATAAGTGTAATCTGAGACGCGATATACATTTCACAAGTGAAGTATAAATCAGTGCCACAGGAGCACTAAGCAGAGAGGTGAATTCCTCCTAGGGGGAGTCGGGGAAGGCTTCACTGGGGAGATGGGGTTTCGTCTGGGGACTGAGGGAAGAACAGAATTTCAACAGGTAATAGGAACTGTAGAGCAGAAAAAAGGGTACTTGGGCTTGAGGGAGCAGCAAGACATAGCATGGGGAAGGGGAGCGCTGTCTGGGGACGGTGGGAGGAAGGAGGGTTGGTGCTGTCCAGGCAGCGGGGCCGGAGTGTCTGGATGGACGGGCACTTCGCATGCACTGTTTTCTGAGGGAGATGCTGTCACCACTTTCGTCTGACAGGTGAGGAAACGGGCTCGAGGAAGTCAAAGCATTTGCCCAACAGCCCACAGCTTGTGAGGGCTCACGAGGAATGGGAGAAGAGGCTGGGAAAACAGACTGGGAACAGCCTCAGATGCCACAGTAAGGAATTCAACTTTATTAGCCAAGCAAAGGTGCTGATGATTCCTGGGCAGGGGAATGGCTCTTTTGGGAAGGGAACGGTGAAACTATGTATAATGATGCACTGCAGGCAGTGAGCCTGGCTCACAGACCTGGTTCCACAACTCTAGGAGCTGCCATTCATAGACTCCAAGGTAAACAGGACCCCGTCAGACTTGTGCAGTGCAGGTTGCTGGCTCCAGTCTAGTCAATCCCTAGGCTAAAGCAACAACTGTGGCGATGGGAATGGAGAGGAGAGGAGGGCATGAATGAGTGGACAGACAGGATCTGATAAGAAATCAGTCACGAGGGGGCTTTCCTGGTGGCTCAGTGGTAAAGAATTTGTCTGCCAGTGCAGGGGACATGGGTTCAATCTCTGGGCTGGGAAGATCCCACATACTGTGGGGCAATTAAGCCCGTGCGCCACAACTACTGAGTCTGTGCTCTAGAGCCCAGGAGCCGCAGCTACTAAGCCCACGTGCCACCACTACTAAAGCCTGCACACCCTGGAGTCCGTGCTCCGCAACAATGAGAAATCCACGCATCCCAACTAGAGAGTAGCCCCCACGCGCTGCGACGAGGAAAAACCTGTGGAGCAGTGAGTACCCAGTACAGCCAAATATAAATAAAACTACAAACTAAAAAAAGCAGACATGAGGGCTTAAAAGCCAGTGAGGAACTTTAAGATGATGCTCTCAGACTTCCTTGATAGTTTAGTGGTTAAGAATCCACCTGCGAAAGCAGGGGACATGGGTTTGATCCCTGATTCAGGAAGATCTCACGTGTTGCGGGGCAACTAAGCCTGTGAACCAAAACTACTGAGCCTTGCCCTAGAGCTTGTGTTCTGCAACAAGACAAGCTACTGCAAAGAGAAGCCTGAGCACCACAGTGAAGAGAGTAGTCCCCACTCGCCACAACTAGAGAAAGCCCAAACTCAGCAACGGAGACCCAGCACAGCCAAAAAGTAATAATAAATAATTTTAAAAATTAAAAAAAAAAAAAAGACGCTCTTTTTGTTATCATTCATGAACCCACTGAACAAAAATATCTGCTGAGTGTCAACTCTGCATGCTAAGACTAAGAAGTAAGAGAAAGGAAGGAGGAGAGCAAATAAAGAACGATGGTCTAGAAGCCCAGGAGGTTGGTGTGGTCAACAGACAGAATACGAAGGTCCTTGTGAGCTGGAGAGAGGTGGCTTCAGGGCCCAAAGCCACAGGGAACTCAAGCGTAATGAAGAATCAACAAAGACAGGTACTTGGGGACCTCTGATACAGTCGACGCTATAACTGTTGGGGTGAGAGTTAAGAAATGGAGGTGGCAGTATGGAGACAACTTTTGGGACGACTGATGAGGAGGAAAAGAGCTTCAGGTCAGGAAGACAGACATCCTGAGGACGAAGCTCTGAGGGCCAGGACAGAGGTTTACAGAGATCACGAAAAGAGGGAGGCAGCGGCCATACCGCCGTGACGCTGATGCTGTAGAGGTACCACGCTTAATTCCAACTGGTCGACTGGTACACACATGTCTAAAGGTCCACGGATCCCCACAGACAGGGCTCTTCCCAGGGCAGGGCTCTGTCTGGTGGACCATCAGTCTGCTGTCAGCCCTCGGTGTGCCGCGAGCACACCCCACGTGCCACGCGCTGTGCTGGGGCCTTATGTGCACCAGCTCCTGCAGGCCTCACAGCCATTCCACAAGGGAGGTGCTGTCACTACTTTTACTGTGCAAATAAGGAAACTGGTCCGGAGAAGTAAAACCATGTGCCCGAAGACACATGGTTGGTGAGTGGTAGAGCCCAGCCTGATCAGGTCAGCCTGACCACACACACTATGCTCCATCCCAAAGGCCAGAGGTGGGTGAAGAGAGGGCTGAAGACAGACATCCCTGAAGAGGACTGGCACTTCCCCACGTGTGCAGCTAGTCTTAAAGCAGGAGTGTGGCTGGCCCTTCCCCGTCTGCCCTGACAGATAAGAGGAATAGATAAGAGGAAGTGAGCTTACAGCACAAGAGCTGGACCTGGGAGAACCATAAGGAAAAGTTTGCGGGCAGGGACATACGGGTCCACGAGAGGCCCGCTGATGTGAGAATCCTGGTGTGGAGATGGAGAGTTTCTCTCTGAAGGGTTTAGCGTGTCCTATCCAGAGGGGCTCGGCTACTACAGTGGGAATACATGCAGCCGGACTGTGGCCATGACACCAGCTCACCCCCGAGAACAGGTGTTCTCAATAGAGAACCTTGGTTTCTCCAGGAGTGTCTGCACGAGGCTCAGGGGAACTGGGAAACCCCCGAAACTGTGTGAAAGGTCGGGTCTGTGCGGCATCACAGATCATCACAAGGGGAGGAGCTTTCAGCAGATTCTTGGGGAAGAACCTGACTCTGCCTTGGATCCCAGGAGGAGGGGGACTGCAGGCGCCAAACCAGAATTGAGCGGCGGAGGAAGAACACAGGTGGTGGAACCACTCAGGTCCCAGCGAGAGGGTCCTGCTCACCCCTGCTCCCATCTCCCCTGGGCCCTGAGCAGACCACCACCCACACCAGAACCGCGTGCATGGCCAGGCCCCACCTGGATCTTCTCCTGGCGACGCTGCTGCTCCGCTATCTTCCTGGCCAGAGCCAGCTTCTTGGCCCGAAGCTCCCTGATGTCATCCTCGCCCCCGCTGCCTTCGGCCTCCGAGTCTTCCTCAAAGTCTTCAATCACCACGTCCTCCTCCTTCGGCGGGGGCGCACGTCAGGAGAGAGAGGAGACCGTGAGCCCACAGCACTGACCAGACCCACCCTTTGGTCCCTCCCGCATCTCAACTCGGGCTTCTCTGACCATTCCCTGCACAGGGCCCCACGCTGTGTGCTCCCCTCGGCTCAGGGAAGTGTCACATTTTCCCCTGGCTCTCCTGTGCACTCCAGGGTCCTCCTCTTGCACACTCACAGATCCACACTGTATCTACTTCCATGCCTACAGTCACAGACCTTTCTTCTTTGCACATACTCCAAACGTCAAACTTTGGGCCTATTTTCATTTTGAAATTCACCAAAGGGGAAAACGATAAGAGAAAGTTAAACCACCCCACTGAAGTGTAATTCATGCTAATGATCTGATAGGAATCACTCTGGCCAACAGCTGGGAGCTGGGCGTGGACGCGCCCTCGCCCCAGACGGCGTCAGGGAGCAGATGCTGCAGCTCAGCGGACCTTGCCCTGGTTTCTCTTTAAGACCACAGGCTGGCGGTGTGAGGGCTGGGGGCCCCATGACGGGAATTCACATGACACGACCTTGCACGGCTGCCCTCCGGGGGCTGGGACAGACCGGGAGAAGGCGGGCTGGCTTAAGGAGTCTCCTGCCAGGCTGGAGGCGCCTTCCCCAGGGATGGCACCTCCCTGCTTGCAGCCTCGCTCTTAGAAGCCACTACTCCCCGGGTGGTCCTGGGCTCTACTTCTCACTCCCTCACTCTTGGCCTTGGTCAGTGGAGAACATGCAGCTGCCCGAGAGAGCTCCCTTGGAGGGACAGTGTTAGCACGGTAACAGGGGGTGGTTGAGCAGAAGATTCCTGGGTCTGAGTGATAACTGGATGATAATGATGATGATGATTATGACAGTAACAGCTGTCACTTACTGAGTGCTTACTATGAAGCCAGGTACCCAGCTAAGCATTTTTCACATATTAATAACTCATTTAATACAACAGCCTGTGAATGGATGCTTTCATCACCCCTAGTTAATAAATGAACAAATAGAGGTCTAGAGAGTTAAACAATTTGCTCAGGTTCACGAGGTGAGCAAGCGGCAGACCAGGGACTCAAACCTCAGTGAGTCTGATTCCAAAGTCTGCGCTCCTACCAACGACCTCCATCGGTGCAGGTGCGGCCCTGGACCTAGATGGAGCTCAAGGCCGGCTTTAGCAGCCCAGCTGTGCTCCCGCAGGCCCACAGGGATCCTGCTCAACACAGGCGACCCTTTCCTCCAACTGCCCGTTGCGATGGCATTCCGATGGACACGGTTTGCAGAAAGTGGTTAGCAGAGCGTGTCAGTGGGCAGGCAGTGCCTTGTCTTAGGAGAATCAAGGGGTGAGGGGGTTAGGTGTCTAGGCAGCATCCTTAAGGAGACAGACTCTGTTCTGCTCATGAAGAAAGATGTCTGAATGAACAGCTCCCCTCTTCCTCTCTCGATCACCTTAAGTGGCTCAGTTTTACAGGGTGGAGAGGGACAAGATCTCAGGAAGGGGCCACTAGATGAGATCTCAGAACTGCCACTAACCTAAGAGGTCTCAGGGGTCTGGGGTGCTGTCTGCAGTCACTACTCATCTGACAATCTGCAGGCTCCTGCAGTGTCACCCGCTTCCAGAGTGGCCCAGGGGTTGGGAAGGAGGAAGGCTCTCTGCACATTTACTTCCTGTCTTAGGGGTTAACCTGGACGGGGTGAGGGGAGTCAGGTCCCTGGCCGGCCTATGGGAGACACTGCCCCTGTCTGCTCTGATCAGCGATACACAGGGCTATCATGGGGCTTGCGCTGAGCCTGACTGAGGTCAAAAGAGGGTCAGTGAGGCTTGTCTGAGGTTGGCTCAGCTCTCACACCAAAGGAGGAAGTGCAGGGTTATGAAATTACACAGACCAGGGTAAGCAGGGTTTCCCAGGGGCCACTAACACAAAGGAACCCAGGAGGCTCGTGGGAAAAGGAAGAAGTGGGCAGCACAGCGTGGGTCACAACCTTTGTCTGGGCAAGAAGCCTTGGAAGGAGGGAGACAGTGTGGCACAGCAGAGATCTAGGGCCAGGAGCTGGACTGCTCCTTGTGAGGGGCGGAGCCCCGCCCTCTGGGCTTGCCTGCTGCCCTGGATCTGGTCCTGCAGGCTCTTGGGCCAGGGGACATCTCCTGCAGTACCCTGGAGAGCTACCTTACTCACCTACTGCCTGCCTCAGCCTTAAAACACGGCTGAGAGAGCCCACTGGGGCGCTACCCCGCCCAGGCTTCCCTCCACGGTGCCCAGGGCTTGGGTGGCACTGCTCTGCCCTGCCCAGAGCCTGGACACCCTGGTGGCTTTAGCAAGCCCACTGGCTCCTCCCATACTGACAGCTCATTCTTTCCCATTACTCCCTGCCCAGGTTTCATCTGGAGGGCCTGGAATCATGGGCTCAGCTTCATCCTTGGAACTACCTCTCGCCTGGAAGCAGAGCCCTGTGTCATTAGGGGTGGGGTGGGGTTCTCCGGCTATTCCAATGAAGCCGATCCAAGACTGTGCTGCTCTGAAGACTCTGAAGCAAAGGTGGCCACTCTATCACTGCCTCAGATCACCAGCGACAGCATCCAGCTGACATCTGGCTTCCCTGGCCTGCTGCTGATTTCATCCCCGAACCCCGCCCTGCTCCACCGGGCGCTGGAGACCGCCGCAGGCCAAATGACTGTGCTGGCCGACGGCTGACCTGGCCTCTGGCTGCAGTTGCTTCCGTATCCTCCTTGAGTCCCACGTTCCTTCCCACCTAAGCCCCCTCTGCCTCTAACACTGGCGGGGTGGGGGGCAAAGAGGAGGGCAGAGATGAGCATCAGGCAAGGTGGGCTCTGTGTGCACCCCCAGCAGTCATCCACACCCAGACACACAGCAGGGCAGCGGGCAGCGGCAGTAAACGCACACACGCACCCACAGTCGCACCCACAGTGCCCCACCTCACACCGACTCACCACCCACAGACGGTGGGGCAGCTGGCAGCAGTGTTCAACTTAAGCTGACACACAAACCCCCTGCACGCAGAACCGCAGTAACAGTCACCCCCAGAAAGAAACCTACATGCACGGTGAGGCCAACACCAGCGGGGTCTAAGGGGTGGGCACTTGGGCTGGTGCACACACATACACGCTCACATACACTGTCTGGAATGAGTGAGGCAAGGGCTACAGGAACAACCAAGGGCAAACAAACAAGAGGAGAATTCCTTAATCACATCAGGATGTGCAGGAGGG
>NW_011495033.1:919172-919292 GCF_000754665.1 Bison bison bison | reverse complement strand
TTAAACTCTTTCTTCCCTCCCTTCTCCTCCAATGCAACATTAAAAAGAAGCATCTGGAACTCGTAGCAGAGCGAGATGGAGGCATTGGGGTGGGACTGGCAGGGAGGGGCACCAGCAGAG
>NW_011495033.1:889821-919072 GCF_000754665.1 Bison bison bison | reverse complement strand
GCAGGGTGCACTCCTGAGGAGCCAGCCGGCTGGTCACGTCGGCATCGCCACTGCTCTGGGTAGTTATAAATAGCCAGGGGTCAACGCTGAACCCTGGGCAGCGCGGGGCTGGGGGGAGCTGTCCCTTGGCCACAGCGGGCTCTTCCCGCATTGTACCTCATCTTCCAGTTGTTTTCCCTCTTGGCTTCCCATTTCCTTTCCCATGGTGTCTGGGACGGGTGCCACTGACACATATTTTCCACCCTTGAATGCCAGCAGAGGCTCTTCTTGTCCACAAAGGGCTTCCAGAAAATACTTCAGCACTGTGACCCTTTTGCAGTCGGCTGCAATAACCTACGGGGCGAGAGAGAGAGAAGAAAAACAGCACTTTCTAAAAGGGAAGATGAGAGACATTGACTGGAGGCTTAGGGGCACCCGAGAAATGTGTCATCTGCATGGTGGGGGTGCGTGGGGAGAGTGAGCAGGATCGTGTGTATGTGAGATGAGGCCAAAGGCCAAGATCTTTGAGTCACCACCATCTCCCCTCAGGTCATCTCTAGGGTAGTGGACACCCCCAGCACCAATGACCGTTGTCCTCTGGGGTTTTGCCTCTCTTTGACTTAAGTCCTGATATGGTATCTAGCTGGATAGAAGGAAGGGTGGAGGGTAAGATGCTGATGGTCACAGAACTTGGAGTCCTGGTACTCTCACTGCCACTCTCCATTCTGCTCCCAGCTCCACTCTCGTCAGACTCCTGAGGGGAGAACTTCCAGCCTGAGTGAGAAATGAATGATGAGGGCTTTCTTGGCTGTTTCATTTCAGGTTTCCCCTGACAGGTTCCTGCCCCACCTAAGAGCTTCTTGTGCTCAAGAGACGGGGGTCCAGCAGGAAACTTGTCAGGAGAAGGGAGACAGGCAAAGCAGGTGGAAGCAGGGTGTTCCACCGAGCTCTGTTCCTCCAGGGGTTTGGGCTGTCCCGCTCCCATGTGGCCACATCAGCACACAAGCCAGTCCTGTCAGAGAAGCTGGGGCTGATTTAGCTGAAATGAAATCACTGTCTTGAGCAATCATCACATTTGTAAGTGGCTGAGATAAAGTTTCCAGTCACCCTGCCTGGGGTCCTTCTCCTGCGAAACCTGCAAACCCACCTGCTTTGCACCTTCTCGTGCCCCTTCTTCCTCCCTGACCTCTGGGGTCCTCTCCTCCCTTCTGGGAGGGCACTCACCAAGGGAGGAGAGGGGCTCCCCTTGGATCTGGAGCTCACAAGTAGTGAAGGCCATTCCCACAAGGAAACACTGTGGTGGCCAAATATGCTGCAGGGTGGCAGCCCCTCCATGACCATGACTCCGGCCCCCAACCTGCCACCAACACCATGCCTCCCATCCTATCGTGTGACACAGACTGCCCTGGCTGCTCCGCATAGCGTGGTAACTAACCTGGAGACTGTCTCAGATTGTTTGCTCAGTGGTGCGCAGGTGTCTTCGTTATCCCCCTTGCCTGGGTAATAATGCCCGACCCCCTGGTGGCAGAGATTACATCTTGCATTTCCCTGGCAAGGGGCACCGGGGACAAGCGGGGCACTAGGGAGGCGCATGGGGAGGGCTGAGAGGTGCAGGGAAGCCTGGCTGTACCAGAGGGAAAGATGAGGCAGGCAGGACCCAAGTCCGCCAGGAGCCGGTGGAGACGAGTACCACTCTGGCAGCCGGGTGGCTGGGGGAGGCTGACCGCACACGACTGTCAGCCCTGAGCCATGCGCCTCCATCGTTGGCCACGTCTCAGCCTGGATGGAGGCCCAGGACGGAGGCACACGGCTCAGGACCGACAGCGCCTCTGCTGGCCCCACCAACGGCCTGGGCAGCAACTGAGGCCTGAATCGCAGGCTGAATACCTCGACCACCTGGGAGGCTGGCCTGAAAGGTGCTCAGCCACCTGGGAATGGCTGAGGGAAGGACAGCTGTCGTGAGCTTGGGGTGCCCAGTCCTGTGCTTCCAAAGAGGGAAGAAGTGCATGCCGGGCCAGAGCGGGTCACCGTGGGTTCCATCGCGTGTCTTCACACATGGGATGAGGAAGGCTAGAAATACAGAAGCAGGGGCTAAGAGGCATTAAAGAACAGAGCTGAAATGAGTAATAGCCTGGCAACCAGCACGCACAGCGGCCTCCCTGCATCCCCAGCCTCTCACTTGCAGAGGAAACTTCTGCATTTCCACAAGACTGCCAGTTTCCTCTCTGTGGTCTAATTTTAACCACCTTGTCGTTACAGTGTGTGTCAGCCACCTGACCCCACTGTGACCTCTGACCTTCTGCCCCAGCTACTGCTTGCACTATGGAGAATTATGTAATGGAGCCAGGACTTTCCTTTTCGGTGTGAGGCTGTTGTCACCGAATGGAGCGGAGGTGGGGTGAAGGAGTGAGAGAAGGACAGAGGAAAAACCTGACGGTGGTCCCTAGCATCACCCTGGGGCGAGGGGTACACTGGCACTCCCGCTGAGTGTGCAGCTGAAATGTGCCCAGGAGACGAGAGTGTGCCTGGGGGTGTGTGTGCTGACAGGCGAGCCGGACAATTCCTGCTGTTAGGGCATGGGCCGGAGGGCACGCCGAGTTCCTGGCCAAGAGGGAGGAAGGCCACATGTGTGGACGTGGGGCTCCTGGATACGGGGATTTCCAGGGACGCAGACATCCTGAGCCGGCCCACGGCACATCCTTAGAGGATCGCGGGGAGCTGTCATCTACGTGGACACACACACAGAAGCAGTGTCGCCTGCCTTCCCCAGCCCCTGCTCCACCACCTACCCCCATTTTAGTTTTCACTCTGTTTGGAAGGAACCTGGCTTCTGGGGGCTTCTGTCTGCTGTGGCCATCAGTTCCTCCTGGAGGGCAAGGAGCTCCTGGATGATTCTCAAAGGAGCGCTGATCCAATGGGGTCTCTAAGTGGGGTATGAAAAAGAATTCTGCAAGTTTGGAGAGAGAAAAGTCACCCAGCCTTTTGGAAGGGTGTTCTTGCCTTCGTGATCCAACTATGGGGGAGGAGAGCCACGGCTGTACAGTCTCCTTAGGTTTCAGAGTGCACTGTGGGGGTAAGGAGTGGGGCTGGAGCGATCAAGGAGCTGGGAACTCTGAGAGGCAGAAAGTCCAGGGCTTGTCCGGGGGCCCAGAAACACCTTCGGTCTCCAGCCCACTGGCCTGTCTGCTGAAGCCTTCTGCTTTCAGATGGGAGGCACCAGCCCCGCAGGGTAGGTTCCTCCTATACAAAGCCTCCAGCACTTGAGTTGGGCAAGAAAAGTTTAAATGTGTATAAAAAGGGCTGTCACAACAGATGAAGCCCTTTAAACCACCCACAAAGAGCCAACTCCAAGGCGAGCTTTGTCTGGCCAAGGAGGATTTCCTGGTAGGAGAGGGGTTAAAGTTGGGCTCCCCGCTCAGAAAGGAAGGAGCCCAGATGCAGTCTATGACATAATCCCCACAATAGCTCTGTTCGTGAGTACATTTTTCCATTCTGTATCAATGAAAAACAGAGAATGTAAGTGGTATGTACATTGTAGCTCTGGGCAAATTCTAGATTCTCTAGAGGAGAAAGATCTGGGCTGTAAACAGGTGGGGCTGGACCAGTGATGGAGGTAAGGAAAAGGCCTGGTGGCCAGGGAACACCTGGGGAACCTAAGACCTGGGGAACCTGAGACCCGAACCTTCCTAGGGGCAGTCATTGTCCTCCTGGAGGGACTCATGGTGCAGGAGACTACGAGGAACTCCAAAGTTACTGAACAAAATGCCTCTCATGTCTCACTCCAGTCAGCTCTGAAAGGAGACTGGGGCTCTCAAGAGAAGCCACTGCCAGGAGAAGCCTACACACAAGAAGAGTAGCCCCCGCTAGCCGCAACTAGAGAGACGCCTGCGCGGCAACGAAGACTCAGCACAACCAAAAATAAATAAAATTTAAAAAGAAAGAAGGAAAGGAAACTGGGGCTCTGGGTCAGGGAAGGGCTCAAAGAAGGGCACCCAGAGAAAGCCCCTTCCCCTCCCCCAAAGGCCGTCTGGGGCAGCGTGCCCTGCTGGTGGGAACTGAAACCTCGAGCTTCAGGGCTCCAGCTATCACCCGGGTCAGGTCCACACGCAAAGAACCCAGCAGAAAGGAAAACTGAAAGTGAGATGTGGCTGGCGATATGGGAGCCTGGCCTGTCCTGGGCTCAGTCCCTTCGAGAGAGATAACGTGAGCGTGCATGTGGTGAGTGGAGGCTGGTGCCCAGAGGAAGGTGAGGTCTAGAGGAAATCAGGAAGAAACCGCCAGGGTAAAGAGAGAAGAGGGAAGGCAGTCTGGGGCATATCTTGGGTGGGGTGGTGGATGAGCAGAGAACGAATGGTGTTCTCTGAAAACCGGTGGGTCTCCATGGCCACGCAGCAGAGCATTAGCACAGCCTGTGCAGAGATGCCTTGAAGAAACAGAAAAACAGATCTAAGCTCTTATAGAAGGCGGTGGAGGGAGAGGGAGCGACGGGGAACTGAGCAGCAGGTACCACAGATGCATGTTAAGTTATGAGACTTAACAGCAGCCAGGGAAGGGGAGGAGGGGCCAGAGAGCTGAACCAGGCCTCTGGATGCAAGCTCCACAGAATGAGGGACTCGCTGCATCTTTACTGGGCCCCCGTTTTCTCCAAACAGGCCTCCCGGAAGGCACCCGACACTGGAGCGGCTGGCTACATTTTGCAAAATGTCTTTTTCTAAATTTTTGGTTTGGGGCGGTCAGAATTTAAACTTGCTCTATCAGCCAGTTCTATTTTTTTTTTTTTTCTTTTCTGGTTTTAAAAAGTCTTGCTTGCTACTGCTCCTCTGGTTACAGAGAAAAATCACACGGGTTTTCCCCTACAAACTCAAGTTTACAGGTTATTTTTCTTGTTTCTCTAAATGGAGCCAATTACTTTCACATTTGTTGAAACCTTCAATCAAACTTTATAGCTTGTTAATTTCACAGAATGTCCTTAGAGCAAATAAGATGCAGACAGAAAAGTGAAGTCTTGCTGAGATTATTAAGAAATTTTAACATAGCCTATAAACCCACGACCAAGGCTGGTAAAACACAGGCCCGCCCGGCTGGCTGCTGAGGTCAATTAGCAATGGGTTAATTATCATCTTTAATAAGCCAAGCCTGCATGATTGGCTACAAGAAACTGACTCAGACTACAGTGTTTTCACAAACTGAGAACCTCCAGTGATACACGACTCATCCTCACGGGAGACCGAAGGGTGGGTCGGTCATCCTGGAAGGATGATTCTACAGTGGCCGAGGGTGGGTCAGCCTGAGAAGAGGTCTGCCAATGAAAGTTCAGACACAGGGAATCCTCTGGAGCTGGGGGGACAGAGGAAAGGGGTTATTCACGTTCCTAGGGGAGGGAAGCTGGCTTTGAGGATGCACAATCCCTCTGAAGGCCGAGGCAGCTGCTCACGATGAGGGGGAAACAGATACTCCCAGCCCAGCTGAATCAGGACGGATGGGTACCGCACTGTGAGAGAGGGTCACAGGTCAGAGGGGAAAGGAGGGAAGAACCTGGCAGGCGCTGAATGACAAAGTGGACAAGGAGAAAATGTCTGGGTCCTTGTGCCAGACACGGATCCTGACGAGCCCCGGGTATCCTGTCCCAGGGCCTCCACTTGGTCAGCGGGTCACTTGCTCCCCATCCCTGCTGCAGCAGGACCCCCCTGCTTCCAGCACAGGCCTGGCCCTCAGTCTCTTTTGATCCCAGTGTCCAGACTCAGTGCTTACGGTTGGTCTGCACCAGCTGAGGGGTCTACGGGTCACAAGGCAAAATGCTCACATCATTGGGCAAACCCACCCCGCAGCAGCCACACCATTCCACATGTCTGGTCCCAACAGCTGTGTTTTCTTCTTCGTGAAGGCAATGCGGGCTGTTACCAATCAGCTGGCAAGGCACAGATGCCTGTTCAGAGTGAATGGCAGCCAGCTATCCCCACCCATACCCCCCCACCGTGTACTTGTGTGCGCGCGCGTGCACTGGCCTTAAGTTTCCTAGAGAGGGGTGGGTAGGAACTGGCAAATGGTCAGGTAGGAAGACTTGGTAAGGGTGAGAGAGATGGAGATTATGTTCACACTAGGAAGAGAGGTGGGAGAACAGAGGCAAGTGGAGCATACACTGGTGGCAAGAAGGTAAGTACAGAAGGAAAAACAGGTCCATTTTGGGAACAGGCAAGTTGAGGTCATACAGCAGCTTGGTGAAGAGCCTGGGCTTTATAGGTGGAGGTCTAAATTCAAGTGCTGATGGACACTTTCTAGCTGTGTGTCCTCAGGCAAGTTACTCAATGTCTCTGAGCCCCGGATCAAAGCTGTTTGAGAGAGATAATGCATCTCAAATATACAGCAACGTGCCTGGGCTCAAAAAGTGCTAAATACACGAGTGGCTGTGATGCTTCTTCTTCTGTGCTGCCCTGCTCTGCTCAGAGGCAGGAGGGGGACTCCGTCTGACACCACGGAGACGTACGGAAGCCAGGCTCAGAGGTAAGGGCACACGGCCCCGGGCTGAGGGGAAAGGCCCTGGCATGCTCACCTGGCTGCTGAAGCTGCTGAAACAGTTTATTTTAAGCTAAGGTGTTGGATCCAGGTGACTGGACAAGGCACCTGGTGGAGGGAAGGGCCAGCCTTTCTGCAGTGGCCCCTTTCCTACTGTCTACAAGGACTCGGGACCTAACCACAGGCCTGCATGCTTTCTATAGGACTCCAGAGGGGCCCCCAGGGCTGGGGCTTTAGGACAAGCGTGGCACTAATGCACACACCACAAGTAAGGTCCTGTGGTGAATCACAGCTGCCTTAACCCTCTGGCCCTTTCCTATTGGGGTGTGGGTGGCAGATCTGCCTCTGTTAATGGTATCCTCCTTACATGAGACAAGCTGCATCCTTGCTCCAGGTCTCTCGACACAAGAAAAATAATTTCTACCCACCTGAATTTCCTGAGCTTGGACATTCTAAACAAAGCGAGAGAGGAGTCCTGGCTCTCCTGGGTAGAGGACAGCTGGCTCTTCTTGAACCGTTCCCTCGTGGAAAGAAACTACCTTTTTTCTTCCCCTGGAGCTCTAAGCTCCGACTGTATGAGCAAGGTGCATTCTCAACAGTGAGCGCGTTGCAGGGAGCAAGCTATAGGCAGCAGTAGCTCGGGCTGCAGTCCAATCGGCTTCCCCTGCAGAGGCTCTGAGAGCAGCCACCCGCACTGGCAGGGGCTGGGCGGATACTGGCACTGCCAACACAAGCCTTTCAGGTCTGGCTGGCTTCAGCTGCTCTGAAACCTGGAGCTCTGGTGCTGGGGCCCTCACTCACTGAACCAGCAGGGGAGGCTACAAGCTCAGCCCCTGGGGAGGAAAGGCCTGAGTCTTTCTCAGTCTACAAATATCCACATGCAGTCGGCTTCTACACTGCCGGTTAGTTCTGGGCCAGGAGCACGGTATCTGGAGCTCTGGTCGCTCTGAGCCACTTGCCTCTTTGCCTTCCAGACAACCAGCATCAGGAGGCCGCCCCTTGGGTTCGTGTGCATGCTCCATCACCCAGTTTGCTTCTGGTTTTATTTATGTGTGTGGGGATGAATGCTGAGACCTGCAGCATTCAACACACCCAATCACCACTCAGCTCCACAGACGCTTACTAAGTGTCTACTGTGTGCACGAGGCCCCATTCTAGACCGTGAGGATTCAGTAGAAGGGGGTGGGGCACATTCAGAGCAGGTGAATCAAGCTGCCAGGAGAGATACCTGCCCCACCAAAGACTGACGGCACCCAAAAGGGCAGAATTCTCATTTCTCTTCTCCTTCAAGGGGAGAGGAAGAGGAAGCCTGGGAGAAGCAAAAGCCCTCTGTAGAGACTGGGCACACGCTCCTTTATCCCTTTTAGGTGGAGAGAGCCTGAAGAAGTCAGGAGGGAGAAATCCCTCGGGCTCAGCCTTGGCACCAGGTGAAATCCCCGTCTCTTCTCAATGCTCCCCACGGTCCGTGTGAGGCCTCCCCACCAGACATCTCCTCACTCCCTCCTCGTTGTTTCTCCCTAACCCCCAACTCCAGGTACCCCTGTTCAACATTCCCCTGCATGCCATTTGCCCCCTGGTACCTCTGAGACTAAAGATGACTCCCCAAACTGCCTCGACCTACAGGCCTTTACTTCCATGCAATCAATTCATTCCCTCACCTTCCTTTAAGTGTGATTCAAACTCTTTCTTTTCAAGAAGTTATTGTCCAGCCTGCTGGCCCACTGCCCACACATTTTCCCTAAGGCTCTGCTATGTAACAAGGATCATGCCAGGCATTTTGTGCAAGAATAGAATAAGGCAGGACTTCCCGGGTGGTCCGGTGGCTAAGACTCCACATTCCCAATGCAGGGGGCCCAGGTTCGATCCTAGGTCAGGGAACTAGAGCCCACATGCTGCAACTAAAGATACTGCGTGCCATAAAGAAGACTGAAGATCCCAAGTGCCACAACTAAGACCCAGGGAAGTCAAATAAATAAATATTAAAAAAAACAAAAACAAAAACCATACATGGTTTAAAAAAGACAGAACAAGGCAGATGCAGTCCTTGACTTCACAGGACTTTCAGGCCACGGAGGGATCCGACAGTAACCTGGCACTGACCTCTTCCAAATCCCCAGATGCCCCTCCAGCACCTACGGGCTAGGCCTCCACGCCCTCTGCCCCTTCTCCGACAGCATGGGGAGCCCTCCACACCTGTACTGACGCCGCAAAGTGAGCTAGCAGTCACTCAGAGCCTCCCTGGAACCCGCTACGTCTCCCAGCGAGCCAGCCCTTTCCTGTCTATGTCGGGTGCAGAGGACTCAAGAGCCTCTTAAAACCATTATCGCTTCATGCTGAAGACATATATACGTAATTTTTCTTATGGCCTACTTAACAGATTCTTTTTCCTATTAACTTTCATCCTGACCATGCTGTGTGAGAGGTCCATTACTGCTCTCAGTCTACAAGGGGGTTCGTTCCCTTCTAGGGGACCTATCCCACCTTTGGGCTGTTCTCATTAGTGGAAATGTCTATCCCTTTCAAGCCCAGATCTGCCTCCCTGTGCTTCCAATTCTGTTCTGTGGGGCCACGACAAAGTTCTTAACTCTGCTTTTGTCTGACCGGCCTCCAATTTTTTTGAAGTCTGCTCTGTTACACCTTCTCTAGGCTAAACAGTCCCACTTCCTTCCACTGCTCCTCACTTCAACTGTCTCCTCAACATCCTGGGGATTCTCTCACTAAGACTTTCACTGAGACGAATGTCTCCTGCAGGGAGTGCCCACGTGCGGTCTGGCAGCAGAGAACAGAACACACAGCTCCTCCCTGTTCTATCCTGGACACCTCAATTCTGCGAATCGGCCAAAAAAGCACATGTTCTGCTGTTCACCACTTTGCCCTAGTGGCACATTGTGAGCTTTTAATCAACAAATCCCCAAAGTGTTTTCACATATGTGGCTAAATAATCTCTCCCTCCACTGCGTGCAAGCCCTCCACTAACTATTTCCCTTTATCACATTCCTTCACTGAGGCCTCCCCACGCTATAAAAACCCCATTATTCAGTATTGTCCTGCACACTACTTGCTGTGTGTGCTGACTTTCTGAATAAAGTAGGATTTTAGGTTTATTCCTATTGGATTTCGTGTAATTATTTACTTCTTTCATTGGAGCCTATCAAGTTCTCTTTGGGTCCTTCATTTGTCATCTGAGAATGCCACCTTCCTTCTCAAGTTCGTGACATCCATAAATTTCATCTGTTTATGCTTCACAGTATCTTTCTCCCATTAGGCTATCCTGTTTTCTCTTAAGGAAGGCTCTTGAGGACAGGCATGTAATCTGTATGTGTGCGTGTGTGTATTTAAAGAAAAATCTATCTGCTGCCTCTAATATACACTATGGGTAGTCGGACGATGTGGATGGCCGACTGTGGAGGCTGACGGCAACTCTGGGACCTGAGGACAACTCCAGGCGCCACAATCGTGGGGGCGGGGGTGCTGGCCACACTGTATAACCGTGAATCATGCTCCTTGTGCTGCACAACGGGACACCCTGGACAGACTCAGAGATGCTCCTTTCTGCTTTGGCTGGTGCTCCCCATGGAGATTCAGGCTCCATAAGGAATGATGCTCTCTTTTGACAGGCTACCTACAGAGTTTCTAGCTTGAAATAAGATACCATGAGAAGCCAAGCTCTGGGCACGTCCTGCCTTGTCTTCACTGCAGGCTGGTGCCCTAGGGCAAGGTACAACACACCTCAGCAAGAGGTGAGACTCATTCTCTTCAAAGCACTGATGTCATGCTTGGAGGAAAGCATTACACCTGTATCTCGAGAATCCCCATGGCACATTAAAAATACAGTGAAGAGAATTTCCCTGAGTTTAGGGCTGGGACCTGAGGCCACTGTAAGCTGCATTTTCAGGCTCTCCATCTAGAAGCCTGAGTCCTAAGTCGCACAGGGTCTCATGGCTGGAGACACGACAAACGTGGGTAACAACTAAAGTGAACTGAAGTTTATTTATAGTTTGATAAGGTTTAAGTAAGCCAAATGCCTGGCATATACAAGCTGTTCAATAAATATTAGCTCCCCTTTCTTCACCCCGAGTGCTAAAAAGCATTTTAAAAACCACCTGCACTGAATCACACAGGGAACTGGTTAAAAATGCTGATTCCTGGACTCCACTTTGGACTAAATAAATTAGTATCTCTGGGGACAGGGCCTCGGAATGTGTACTTTAAGTAGGCGTTCCTGTTATTAACACTTAGGAACGCTGCAGTTGGAGAATCACTGCTTTAAAGGCTGGAAGACTAAGAGGAGGCAGCCGCAAGTTTAGTCCACTCTTCAAATGCAACTCTGGGGAAGGTACAAAGAAACAGGCTACATTTTTCACGGCAGTCTTGAATCTAGAAACCCTCAGCACCCTATGAAGCAGCAACTATTACATTCAGATAATGATACTAGAGATGAGAAAAAATTAATGAGATGTGAAGCCAGATGCAATGACTTCCTAGGCCAGCATTCTTGCCACCTCACCAGACCCACTTCCTGCTAGAGCACCACTGGGGCTTCCCGGGCACAAAAACAAAACCCGCTGCATGCGGCTCTACCCATCACAGCCATGCACGGTGCCTCATCTAATCCCCTCAACACCCCACGAGGCTGGTGCTGTCAGAACCTCTATTTTACAGACGAGGAAACCAAGGCACAGAGGAGGAATGTGCTCGGGTTCAGGCGGCTGGTAAGTGGAGGGGCTGGGAATGGGCCCCTGCTTGGAGCGCTCCAGCCGCCCCAGCCCTCGATGGGCCTGAAGCATCACCTGTGCTTCAGCCAGAGACTCTTACAGTCTCCGCAGGGAAAAGGGCTGATCATAAAAAAATCCAAACGGGGCAGCCTCTTGCCGCTGATCTTGTGAAGATAGAACTCCTGGGCTTGCTGCCCTTCTCTGGGGCAGCCAAGCTGCTACAGGACTGCAGGGACGTTCACTGCATGCTCTCCTACATGATGGTGGGCAAGTCACCCAACCCAGTTTGCAGAGACGCAGGTGATCCCAAAGGTCTCTTTCCATTTTCAGGGGTTTCTCTGACTCCGGGCAGTCATCTTGGGAAGGAGAGGAAGACGGTTCTGCCACTGACCTTGACGCTGGAGCCTGGCTCTGTCACGGGGGATGGTGCCAAGAGCTGGGTTTGGCCTTTTTGGAGAGAAGGGCTGAAGATTCAGAATCTGAACTAACAGTGAGAGCCGGGAGATAATCCCGGATGGGAAAAGATGGTACAGGTTCTTCTCATATGGTTGGCCCCTCAGGGAGACTTGGAAGGTTTTATGAATCATTAGCACAGAGCTCCCCTCTGGCCACAGAGCAGAGGAAGAAACATCAGACCAGTTTATAAAGCTCCAGAGCGGAAAATTTCTGGTGGTGTCCAAGCTAAGTTTTTTGGCTTTCTGTGAAGTTTGGAAAGACTTATACTGATGTTTTAATCACCTGTTTAGTGTTCTGAAGACTCTTGTCAGCAACTCACTGAGCCGGCTCCAGCAGGCAGTGGGAGCTGCTGGCGCATGCACTGGGCTCGTCCTGTGAGCCGTTTCTTTCCCATGGTCGTCTCCGACACCCCGCAGCTCCCACCAGGCCGCTGGGAGGGTACAAGCCAAGCCAGTGTGCCCTGGAGGAGGTGGAGGACAAGGTTTCTGGACTACTTCTCACCAGAGCGGAGGCCAGGAAGGGCGGCTTAAGAAAAGTCAAGGTGGGAAGAGAGAAGGGGTGGTCTCAGAGGACCAGTCTGCCTCTGGTGGGCACTGAGGAAACGGCTTGCCGTCCAGGAGAACCACCGTCCAGACGTTCTAAAGCCCCTGGGTACTGATCATGAAAAGACATTCTTACGAGTGAAAAAGAAAACTGAACAAACTCAGGGCAGGGCACATTCTAGAAACAAAAACTCATGAGCATGCAAGAAGCCCGTTAAGGAGGTTCAGGGCAGCGGCGTGCAGACCAAGTCAGCACTTTACTTCTGCAGTTTGCATGGGTCACAACATCTCGGTGGCGGAAATAGCCCATTTTACTGGGAAAGCTGTGCTGGAGATGAAGTGGTAGCTGATGGTTGCTAGGCACCACACTATTTCATCTGATTATCACAGTAATCCTGGGAGACAGAAAGAGGAAGAAGAAACTGAAGCCCGGAGGAAACAAACATCCAGTCAGGGGCAAAGCTGGAATTTAAACCCATTGTGTCTTACTCCGGGCTTCCCAGGTGGCGCTAGGGGTAAAGAACCCGCCTGCCGATGCAGGAGATAGACACAAGATACATGGATTTGATCCCTGGGTCAGGAAGACCCCTGGAGGAGGGCATGGCAACCCACTCCAGTACTCTTTTCTTGCCTAGAGAATCCCACGGACAGAGGAGCCTGGCGTGCTGCAGTCCATAGGGTTTCACAGAGTCAGACATGACTGAAGTAACTTAGCACGCACACAGCACGCGTCTTACTCCAAAGTCCATTATACTCTGTAGCCTCTTAAGGAAGTAACAGTATTTTTGGAGAAAGGGACCTACTGCAAGTCCGTTTCACTCAAGGATATATTGCCCCACCCGCCCCCAGCTCAGCAGGAGCCCAATGGCCCGCTCCCAAAACAAAAGAAACAATTCTGGTGAACTCACATGCAGATGAACAGGAACCAAATGGGAGCTTGGCTAAGTTATAGGCAAGAGCTGCTGCTGCTAAGTCGCTTCAGTCGTGTCCGACTCTGTGAGACCCCATAGATGGCAGCCCACCAGGCTCCCCGGTCCCTGGGATTCTCCAGGCAAGAACACTGGAGTGGGTTGCCATTTCCTTCTCCAATGCATGAAAGTGAAAAGTGAAAGTGAAGTCGCTCAGTCGTGTCCGACTCTTCGTGACCCCATGGACTGCAGCCTACCAGGCTCCTCCATCCATGGTATTTGCCAGGCAAGAGTACTGGAGTGGGGTGCCATTGAGCAGTGACACTCAAATCAAAACCTTCTTGGGCTACCTGCTCTATCATTCAGCTCATTTATTTCCCCAGACACAGCGTGGGTAAGACCTCACCTGGTCAGCTGATGAGCTGAATGAATATGGGAAACTTGTCACTATGGGATGCCAAGTTAAAACACACACGTGAGTATCCCCAGAAAGTTCTCTGCAGTCTTGGACTCGGGATGGACTGTAGAGAAAAAAGTCCATCAGAGAGCCTGGGGGCAAGACAAAGGAAGTCAAAGCTCCTTCCTGGTACCCACAGGCTCCACAAATCTGTCAACCTGAGAAACTTCTACGGTGAGAGCAACAGGGTGTGTGGTTCATCTAGCAATCCTTGATCCTGGAGCAATATATGAAGGCGGAGAAGAGAGAGAACAATAGTTTCCTTCTCAGTAGAGAGGCCAGGCTGAGGGAGGAGATGCTGAGAGACTGAGTTCTCATAGGATTTTCCCTTTCCTTCTCTTCTGCTCTTTCCAGGGGACGCTTCTTCAACTGCCCGCTCTCTCCAGCTGAGAGTTAACTTCCCTCCGCCTGGCCAGACCGCTCCACACACAGCATCATTCCCTGCCCTATTATGCCCGAGTTCAAGCAGATACGCTGCCAGCAGGGCTTCTAACGGAGGAAGGGAGGGGGGCTCTCCAGGGAACTCCGCTTTCTGAGGGAAAGGAGACTTGTACCACAGCAAAAGGCACACGCTGCCCTTCCTCAGTGACCTCAGAGAGGAATCTACTTACAAAGGCTGCAGATGAAGAGGGAAGTGGGAGAAGGAAGGGAGAGAGAGGGAGACCGTGACCAGAGAGGTCGCAAGTCCCACTGGAATAACTGGGAGGACAAGGAAAAGGCCGCCTTGTCACGAGGACATAACTGCTCGGACCCCTCGGATATGACGGAGGCAAGGCGGGTGCTGAGGCGGTGCCTGGGGCAGAAGCTCGCGGACCACTGCGTCGTATGTGGGGACATGCAGGAGAAAACGCTCTGAAGCTGCTGACAAGGCAGACAGGAAACTTCCGTGTCCTTGCTGACAGGAAAGAAAGAGTGAAATTCTGGATCCTCTCTCCTCGGCAGGATTTCTAATAGGCGTCTGAGGCTCACCCGCTTCCCAAGGATGTGCTGACAGCTGGGAATACTGCCCTTCAGGTCAGGCAGAGCAGGGATCTAGGCCTCTCCAGGAGTTCACAAGAGGTTCAGTAAGGACTCAGACCATGATCCAAAACACAAACGGGACTGCCACTTCCTGCTGGGTTTCCATGCTGTAAAAAAGTGGGGGAGAGATGCCAGCAGCAAAGTGCTCAGCCTCCTGTGGAAAATGGAGTATGCGATGTAGCCGGCTCCAGGCTCTGACTTGTAAATCTAAGTGAGAACTAGTTGCTAGCTGTAGAGGATTACAGTGTGCAGGAGACACTCCACCACCCAACCTGCCAGCCTTTCTGCTCCTGCCCGTGGATTCTAGGGAGCTGATGACAAAGCTGTCTGGGGCCTCCATGGGACGGGCAGCCTGGGGCTCTGGCAGCTCCTCTGGACCTCGGTTCACTGTCCTGTGTTCTTAAACAGCTTTGATGGAACAAGCCATCTGTGAGGGCTATTTAGCTTGGAACTGGAAGACGGTGAGGATGTGGAAAAAATAAATCGGGCAGCTAAAGGATGGGGCCAGAGAGAGAGAGAGAGAGAGAGAGAGGGGGCAGGTGGCATGCTCACGGGACTAAGTGCCAGGGCTGAGCGGAGGGTGGGACTGCAGAGCAACGGTGCCGAAGGAGGCCAGCATGGGAGGTGCTAGGGCACCCAGGACAGCATGACTGTATTTCCAAAGTGGTGTCTGCCATTCTCCTTCAAGGGCTCACAAACCCTCATTGCAGGTGTCTGTGATGGGAGACTACTGGGCTAACACAGCTGTTAAGCGCCCCTGCTTTGCCATCTGAAAATCAACCTGAGTTCTGCCTAATTTCTAGCAGGGCCTGGGCCTGCATCTTAGCCTAAAAGGCAAATCTAACAGTTTTTTGACATCCAAAGCCACAAGATAACAGCAAGAGCTGAAAGAGTGGAAAAGTGAGATGGTGGGGGATCCTTATGAATTACAGAAAACAGCAACAGAAACACATAAACTGCACAGCATGAGGGGAGGATACACGGGAGTCTGACGCAGGACTGGACTGTACCTGGTCGTTTCTTTGGAGTCGTCTTAACTGCTCCTCCAATTAGTATAAAGAATATGTATATGGGCTTCCCTGATGGCTCAAATGGTAAAGAATGAGCCTGCAATGCAGGAGGCCCAGGTTCGATCCCTGGGTCCTGAAGATCCCCTGGAGAAGGAAATGGTAGCCCACTCCAGTATTCTTGCCTGGAGAATTCCATGGACAGAGGAGCCTGGTGGGCTACAGTCCATGGGGTTGCAAAGAGTCAGATACGACTAAGCAACTAACACTTTCAATTTCATATATATGTGTATATACACAGAGAGAGACTTTTATATGTAGAACCTAGGCGTTTTCACATATGTTATCTCATTTAATCCATGTCAAAATCTTAGGAAGGGCCTACTAGCTTTCCCATTTCACAGAGGGTAAACGCAAGCCCAGATGGAACGAATAACTTAGGTGTAGTTTTCTTATGATCTGAATGGAGCAGAATGAATATTGCGATTCATAACGAGACTTTTAATCAGACTTTTCTACAGTCACTCTGGCAAAACGGCATTAGCACTGATGGTGTCTCATCTGATCTATTCTCCTCACAGGAGCTGAAAAAGAGACCGAAAAAGCTGCTGCTCGAGTCTATTTCTGATTCTTTACCAAGTCTTTCCAAGTCATCAGACTAAGAACAGGCTTAGAGACAGTGAGCCAGCAACTCTGAACGCTGTTTACTTGACATACACACACAGAAAGACATACAAACAAGTATAAACTGCTTAGTATAGTTTCAGTTCTTCAGGCTGGTAAGACAGAGACACAAAATTTCTGTACCAGCCTGTACTAGTGAAGCCTACACAGAGCCTAAACTGTTTTAAAATGGAAGACACAGAGCTAAAACTGAATCCCATCGCTGAATTCTGTTACATAGACTAAACTCATTCTTGCTGCTGACAAAGCAGAAGAGAAGTTCAACAACAGCATCTCTTCTAGGAGCCACTGAAGAGATGGTGGCACCTGGGCTTCAAGTACCAGGACAAATGGAAGCTGTTCAGTAATAGCTTAAACACAAGACACGTGGTAAAACACAAAAATCAAAACGAAGAGTACAAATGGCTGAATTTTAAAAACAGCCTTCCCACCTCTCGTTTCTACAGCTTCTGCCAGCCTTGTTGCCAGTTTCTGGGGTGGCCGGCAGAGGTATTTATGCACATACTGCCATGTGTGATTAACTATGGCTCTATACCTTTTACACATATTTATATAAATGGTGATATACACATTGCCATTAAAAAAAAAAACAACTTAACAGCATATCTGAGAGATCGTCAACATCATTTGTGTAGCACATTTCATACCAAATGCTAAAGATCATCAACAGTAAGGTTCTGGAATAGATCCAGAAAACCAACCATGTTTATTGCAATGGAATCTCTCAGTGTTGGGATGACTCAAAGACTCAGCAAAAGCAGCAAGGGAAAGCAGACAGACGAAAACTATTCATCAGTAAAGTCCATCAGTCACCATCAGGTCCGACACGCCCGGGAGTGCTCGCAACCACAGACCCGCAACCAGGCAGGGTCTCAAATGACAACAGGTTTGGGTCACGAGGACTGCACTGACATATCCAGAAAGAATGCGAGGGCTTCCCTGGTGGCTCAGTGGGAAAGAATCCTCCTGCCAATGCAGGAGACATGGGTTCAATATATGTAAAAGGTATAGAACCACAGTTAATTATACATGGCAGTATGTGCGCAAATACTTCTGCTGGCCACCCCAGAAACTGGCAACGAAGCTGGTAGAGGCTGTAGAAATGAGAGGTGGGAAGGTTGTTTTTAAAATCCAGCCATTTGTACTCTTCATTTTGATTTTTGTTTTTTACCACATGCCTCGTGTTTAAGCCTGTGAGTCACAACTGTCGAGCCTGTCTGTGCTCTGGAGCCTGGGAGCCGCAACTACTGAGGCCACGTGCAGCAGCTCCTGAAGCCCACACAGCTGAGAGCCTGTGCTCCGCAACAAGAGAAGCCACCACAGCGAGAAGCCCACATGCTGCCGTGAAGGACAGCCCCTGCAGTCAGAGAAAAGCCCGCACACTGATGAAGACTCAGCACAGCCAACATGAGTAAAATTATATATATAAAAAAGAAAGGGAACAGTACATGTATGTGCTCCAGTCTGCACGCTGCCCCGACTCCCACAACAGAGCAAACAACATCAGGAGGGTCCTCAACAAAACTGAAGGCCAGAAACAAAACACTGTCACACTTTCTAATGAAAACGAAGTTGTGTTAATTCCATCTCCACTTGTAACCCGGGTTTTATGGCAAGAGGTACACCTGAAGGCGCGTGCACGGTCTGCAAGTGCCTGTCTCCCCAGCAGGGACTTTACGCAGATGCCACACCACTGGAGGGTATTTGAGGGGCTTCCGGCTGATCTCACAGTCTGAGCTTCTGCTGTGACGGTACCCTATTCCAGGGATCAGGGGACAACAACTCTTTGGCTCCCCGGACTGTACTTCCTCAAACATTTTCAAGTATTCTACTGAATTCATTCAATAAATATTTATTAAGCATCTGCTCTGCACAGGAGGGTTTATTTGAGACACGAGGGATACAATAGTCAATAAAATTATGTTCATGTTGTCATGAAGCTTAACATTCTTGGGAGATGAGAAACAAGCAAACAAATACAGGGACAAGTAGTGGGAAGAACTAGGAAAAAATAAAGTAGGGTAAGAGTGACAGAGAGCAACAGGCTAGCAGAGAGGGCAGCTGTTTAATCTAAGACTGACAGAAGAAGGCTCCTAGATCAAGTGCTGTTTGATCAGATGTGAAGGAGTGAGCCACAGAGCAGAGATGGCCTTACCTTCTGGGGTAGGTACCCAGAGCGCCAGGGAATCCCTTCTCTCCTAACAAGGACTGCCAGCTATGCAGTGTGAAGGAAGGGGCAGGGGCCTGCTCTTCCAGCCCGGCGGGGTGAGAGGAGAGGCCTTTGAGAGCTCATGCAGCTAGCACGCCCTCCATGCAGTTTCTGGATAGTTTCCAACACAGATGAGAGTTTTATGTTGAATTTTAAGTTGACCACAAATATTTAACTTCCCTGGGCCACAAATGCAGTATCTTCTCTGTGGTTTAGCTGGCACCAAGTACATATTTACGAATCTCTATATGTCTGCCTGTTATTTAAATTTCTTACAGAAGTGCCAAGGTCTTCAGTTGTGATTTATCCCCTCGAATTCCATATGAGTGGGGCTGAACCCTGATCAGGCCTAATTCTTGGAGAAAGGAGGTATCTTTACCATTGAAACTCAGGGTCTTCTGAGTTACATTTTCCTATTACTGCTTTCCGCCTCAAAAAATATTACTGGGGGGTGGGGGGTCCTGTTCTGGGTTCTCGTATTTGAATTACAAGGTAGAAAATATAAACTTTCTGTTTTTTTCCCACAAGAGAATGAAAAATAAAAATAAAACACAGAAAATCTATGTACCTTAGCTACATTAGAAAGCAAAACAAACAAAAAAAGCTAGGTGTAAAGCGCCCTAAACTTCTAAGTATGTATTCTTATTTACTGAGCAATTCCTCAGTATCATAAGGAGCACCAGGCTTACAAAGACTATAGGAAACAGTCCCTGCTCCCTAGCTGGGTCTTCAACAAGCTGGCCTGGGAAAGGGCTCTGGCTCGACAAGAGCACAAGATTCTGGGTCATTCCACATCCCAGGGTCAGTTTCTCCTGACAAGCTGGCAAGAAACACGAGGCAGCAGTTTTATTAAATAAAGGCATATGAGCAAATCGTAGGAAACCCGTGATTTCAAAACAAGCCCTCCGACTTCATTTTGGGTGTCTGTCATTGCCTCCGTCTTCTGCAGTGCTGCTCATTGGGCCTTTGGGTTATGGTTCTACTCATGTGCCAGCTGTGGGCAGGGGGGTGGGGGGAGATACCAAGCTGCAGAGCTGAGACCAAACACAGGAAGACCAACACTTACTTTCAGAAAATCAGTGAACTTTCAAAGTATTCAACTTGGAAGGCTAGAAGCTCATTTAAAGAGCGACTTCCCTGGCAGTCCAGTGGTAAGGACTCTGCTTCCACTGCAGGAGGCACAGGTTCGATTCCTGGTTAGGAAGCTTAAGATTCCACACACCGGACAACATACTGCACACCCCTCTGGCCCTGCAAAGAAACTCATTTAAAAAAAATCTAGCACTGACTTGTAATTAGAATGGCTTTAAGTACATGCATCTAGTTACTCTGTCCACCCTTCTAGTTTTCCACTGAAATGACTGAAGGAAAAAAAAAAAGAAAAAAGAAAGTATATATCAGTACTAGGCAACCACATACCAGAAACTATGAGGAATTTTCTGTAAGACAAACTGCAGATGGGACTGGAATGAGGAAAAGGACAACTGATGTTCAACCCTCTGCCTGCTTGATAAGTACACAGATGAGACTTCAGCAGCCATACCCCACTGATGCCCTTTTCTTGGAGCAATTAAGCTAAGAGCCAAGGTGGGCTCTGGTCCACTCAGAAGGGCACAACTGGCTTCACCAGGGTATCAGAACAAACTTAGTGGCTGCTGGATTACAACTGTTGTGGTTGGCCACGTTGAGGCAGGAGGAAGACAGAGCTGAGTTTGGCTTCTTAAAGAGGCAAGAACCCCAGAATGAGAACATGAAATTGGTCTATTACAGCAAAGAGAAGGGTTAGCTCCTTGCCATGACTATCTCTAGCTCTAATTTCCACTCTAGAAGTGTTTAACACCAGCAGTGTAAATCAAATGTTCCTCTTTTCCTTTTATATGTACCTGAAAATCTTAACAGACCCCTACCTGAGATCCCAATATGAAAAAGTACAGACTGCCTAAGAAAGGATGGGGGGGAAAAATCACCTAATGTATGAAAAGGTATTAAATTGAACAGAAGGATACCAATGTAAGGAATAAGTGAATATGTCTCTAGAACAGTCATTGCAAAAACTCTGGACTTTTTCATTTAATCTTCAACAGTAATGACACAAGGAGAGATAAACAGACCATTGGAACAGAACATAAAGCCCAGAGATGGACCCCAACACAAAGTCACGTGTGTTACATAATAAGTCAATGATGCTCAATCAATGGAAAATGCTCCTGTATGTAAAAAAATTAACCTTGTCTCTACCTCATGCCACAAACAAAAATTAATTTGAGATGGATTACAGACCTAAGTATGAATGATAGATAATCCTCTAGAAGAAAAGAACAGACAAATATCTTCATGATCTTGTAGGCAAATAGCTCTTACATAGGACACAAAAAGCATTAACCATTAAAGAAAAAAATTGATAAATTTGACTTCATAAAAATTAAGAACTTGTGTTTATCAAAAGACACCATTAAAAGTGAAAATATGAGCCAAGGGTGAAAATATGAGAGAAGGTATGAGAAAATGTGAGAGAAGGTATTTTTAATACAAACATGTATACCCAACACAGGACTTATATTCAGAGTACTTTAAAAATTATTCTATAAATTGGTAAGAAAAAGAAAAGCCACTGAAAGGAAAAATGGGCAAAAGTCAGGAACAGGCACTCCACAGAAGAGGACATCCAAGTGACCAAAAGCAGAAGAAAAGGTTCTCAACGTCACTATTCACCAGGGAAATGTGAATCACAGTCACAACGAGATACTTCTGCACACCCACCAGAACGGCTAAAATGAAAACCAAAACCAAAACTAAAACCAAGACTTGGCAAATACGTGGAACAACCGAAGTTCTCATATACTGCAGGTGGTCATGTATACTGGTACAAGCTCCCTGGAAATCTGCTTGGCAGTGTCTACTGAAGTTAAACACACATCTACCTTACAACCTAACAAGCCCATTCCTAGGTACGCGTCAAAGAGAAATAGAGTGTATGTCCATGGTTGCTTTATTCATAATAACCAAGATTGGTAAAAGAAACGTCCATCGACAGGAGAAGTAGTAAACTTTAGTGTATTTATACACAAAATGCTACACGGCAATAATGCAGCGTGAACTCTTACCTGAATGACTCTCTCATAGACCGTGTTGGACAAAAGAAACAAAGGCTATCTACTGAATACAATATAATTCTATTTATACACATGTCAAAAACAGGCAAAACTAAGAGACAGTGAACAAGGTCAGGACAACTGTTACCTGTGTTAAGGGAGAGGGAAGAGAGGGGACATAACAAAGCCTGCTGGGATTCGAGAAATATGCTGTATCTTGATGGGGGTCACAGTTAGCATGAATAGAACCATATGTAAAAGGTACTGAACTCAAATTTACAAGTAGTGCATATTACTTAGTGAAGGTTAACCTTCAATAAACAAGTAAAAAACAACACCACACACACACAAACCAGAGTAAACTGCATTTCAATCTAGAGAAGGCAGTCATATGAGAAAATAATCAGGAAAAACTATAGGTAAGGCTATGTTATGCTAAGTCGCTTCAGTCGTGTCCGACTCTGTGCGACCCCATAGACGGCAGCCCACCAGGCTCCCCCGTCCCTGGGATCCTCCAGGCAAGAGTACTGGAGTGGGTTGCCATTTCCTTCTCCAATGCGTGAAAGTGAAGGTGCTCAGTCGTCTCCGACTCCTAGCGACCCCATGGACTGTGCCCCATCAGGCTCCTCTGTCCATGGTATTTGCCAGGCAAGAGTACTGGAGTGGGTTGCCATTGCCTTCTCCAAGGTAAAGCTATAAGCAGCAGCTAAATATAGCAAAAGAAAAGCAAATTACTGATATGTGTGATTTGGTTGAGTCTCTTCTGTAACACAGAAGAGAATATAGAGATGAAAATAATGGGCAGGGGAGAGTAAATCTTTAAAAAGCTATTCCAGAAAGATCAAGACTGATGGGAAAAGAGCAATAATTTAAAAAATGAGAAAGGAAAGGGGAGGGGGAAGGAAAAGTAAACTTTCCCAAGTAACAGAGACAGAGACATTTGGAGCCTGAATATTCAAAAGTGAAAGAAAGTGAAGTCACTAAGTCCTGTCTGACTCTTTGTGACCCCATGGACTACAGCCTGCCAGGCTCCTCCGTCCATGGGATTTTCCAGGCAAGAATACAGGAATGGCTTGCCATTTCCTTCTCCATATTCAAAGCTCATGCTAAAAAACTTAATTTGAAACCAACACCTTCATTAGAGATGACAAAAAAAAAGTGGGCTTTGTATTTTTTTTAAAAAATGAATACAAATTTGTATTCAGTGGAAAAGAGTGCTGTGATCAATTAGTAATGCCTGTCTTTGGCACAGAATGTAAACGCACCTATGAGACATTTGCCATCTGTGACTGAGACATACCCTGGTTCAGTCTTTAACTTCCAAGGACAATGAGAAAAAATAATCCTATTAGCATTAAAAAAACAAAACAAAAGAACCCACACAAATCTGACTGGCCTCATACTTCTGTGCCCCGCACTGCCCTATTCATGTAGAAGGGCAAAAGAAAGACGTTCTCAGATAAACTAAAATCTCACTGATACCTATGATACCTATACAAACTAGGAAACGGAGGAGTGGTGAGAGGAGGAAGCAGGAAGTCTTGCACTTATGTGTGGGGGTGTGTGGCAGAAACTGCCAGTTG
Source organism: Bison bison bison (assembly GCF_000754665.1). Taxonomy (NCBI): domain Eukaryota; kingdom Metazoa; phylum Chordata; class Mammalia; order Artiodactyla; family Bovidae; genus Bison; species Bison bison. The sequence continues at coordinate 895,907 of NW_011495033.1, read as the reverse complement.
TTTCCCATTATCTGTTCTCCTTCTCTTCTTCTGTAACAGAGCCCTTGATTTTTAGCTGTGTATACAGTCCATGGGGTTGCAAAGAGTTGGATGCAACTGAGTGACTAACACTTTTTTTCATGGTCTACCTATTAATAGAATAAAAATATTTCCCAGTCTACACTGCAGTTAGGTTTGGCCAAGTGACTCAGTTCTGGCCAGTAGAATGTAGACTGTAATGTGTATGAACTCCCAGGGAAGGCCCTTATTAAAATTTTTTTAAAAATTGCATTCCTTCTTTAACTGTTTCTACTTCACACAGGCTTGCATGCAGATGAAGTGGCTGGCATTCCAATAGCTATCTTAGACTTTAAGAGGTTGTTGGAAATGAAAACCAAGTAAAAAGCACATCAAAAAAGTAGAAACTTGGTCCATGACACCATGGAGTGTCAAATCCAAAAACTTCTGGGCTTCCTCCACTTGAGAGGGAAATCTATCTTATTTAAGTTACTGTTATTGGGGGGTCTTTTGCATCTTGCAGCTGAACATAATCCTAACTAAACTGAGAGCTAGTTATATCCTATTTAATTTTTCCACTTGATAAGTAGAGGAAAAGAACTTAATGTATTTTATTTTAAAAATCAGAGATAAACAACTGGAATTAAAATGCTATGAATATAGAAGTATTGGTTGTACAACACTGAATGTTCTAAATGCCTTTGAATTGTTCACTTTAAATGGTTAACTTTTATGTTATATGAATTTTACCTCAATAAATTAAATTCTAAAGAAAAAAAATCCCAAAGTAGAAATTAATAACAACAGTTTAAGAAACCCAACTTTAAAAACAAACTTCCAAATAACTTTAGAATCAAAAAGAAAAAAATCAAAATGATAATCAAAGACTACTTAAAAAATGACCATTAGAAGAGTATATATTTAAATGGATTAGAGTACAGCCAAAGTATTAGTAATCACATATTCAAAGTCATAAAGCTTTTAAGTAAACTAGTAAGAAACAAGCAAACACAGAAGATTCAACACAAGCAGAAGAAAAAAACAAGAATAAAAGAAAAAAAAAATAAAAGTTAATAAATTAGAGGACAATAAATATAAGAGCTAGTTTTTTAAAATGAAGAAATGTAAATAGCTAACATTTTAAGAAAAAAGTCAGAGAACAGAAAAAAAAAAAGGGAAGATTTTAGAGAAATGGATGATATTTCGGGATAAGGTCAGTCAAGAAAACTGACACAAGAAGTGATGAAAATACCCTCACTGTGGTGATGTTTACACTACCGCATATTTTTGTCAAAACTCATACTTTGAATCAAACACTTAACTGATGAACTATTTATTGTATGTATTTGTTATAGCTTAATAACCTTACCTAAAACATTTTTTTCTGCCTAAAAAACTGACTCAGAAACTAAAAAAGCCTTAAAAAAACACATACTAAGGGAAGAAACAGAAAAAAGGAGGTGTCAGAGGCTTTCTTTTCAAAACTACTAGAGGCTGAGGTGCTTTTATAGGTAAGTTCCTTCAATTTATTCACCTATTCAGTCAGTAAATATTTATTCATGGTATGGAACAGGATCCATTCTCCAGGCACTGTTCTAAGCACTGGGGAGTGCACAGTAAATAAAATAAAAGTTTTTACATTCTGGTGGAGGACAATCAACAGGCAAAGCAAAAACAAAACAAAATCCAACTTGTCAGGCAGGTGAAGGAAAGTGTTAAGAAGAAAAATAAGAGTTCAGTGAAGGGACAGAGAGTGCCTGGGGTAGATGTCCATTCTTTACCATTTATTACTGGTAGACAACTTTCTGATAAGGTTGGCTCTTGAACGGGAATCTGAAGGACTTTAGGAAGTAAGCTGTGCAGTTGGGTAACAGCAGAACAGAAGTGCAAAGGCCCAGAGACCTGAGTTGTTTGGCATGATTAAAGAATGAGGAGGCCAGTTTGGCCAGTGAAGAGTAAGTGGAGAGTGGTAGGAGATGAGGTCAGAAAGGATGTAAGCCTTGGCAAGGGCTTGATATTTTCTTCTGAGTGAGATAGGAATCCTCTGGAGGGGCTTGGAGCAGTGGTATTAGCTAATCCAACTTACATCTTAAGATCACCCTGGCTGTTGTGTTGAGACTAGGCTGAAGGGGAGAAAAGATCACAACACGCCTACACGAACAGTCTAAGCAAGAGAAAGGAATACTTTGGATTAGGGTGGTATTAGTAGAAATCATTGTTAAATGGCTGGATTCTGTACATATTTCAAAGGCAGAGTAAAAAGACTGCTGAGAGGCTGAAGGTAGAGCATGCAAGACAGTCAAGAATGACTCTATAAGTAACACACTCTGTATACTTGTCAGGTCACAGAAAAAGAAAAGCTGCTTCCCATTTCTTTGCATAGAGTCAGTACACCAGAATACTCCAATACACAAAGAAAAAAAGCAGTAAAGACAGAAAAGAGAGGCCAGGCCCACTATGGAAATGAATATAAACACCCTAAGTAAAAAAACAGCACATCAAATGTAGCAGACCACTAAAATGCAACCCAAATAAGGTTCATCCCAATAAGAAAAGGACCAGTCAAATTTAGAAAACATTAATTTAAAACACACCACATATAAAGATGTGGTACATCTATACAATGGAATACTACTCAGTCATAAAAAAGAACAAATAATGTCATTTTCAGCAACATGGATGCAACTAGAGATTATCATACAAAGTGAAGTAAGTCAGTAAGAGAAAGAGAAATACCATATGACATCACTTAAATGTGGAACCTAAAATACGACACAAATGAACCTATCTATGAAACAGAACAGAGTCAGGGACACAGACTGGGGGGTGCCAAGGGAAGCAGGGGTGGAAGACGGTCCAAGTGGGAGTCTGGGATTAGCAGATGCAAACTGCCATATACATAGAATGAATAAAGAACAAGGTACTATAGTATAGCACACGGAACTATATATTCTTGGGATATACCATATCAATATCTTATGATGAACCACAGCGGAAAAGAATATGAAAAAGGATGTATAACTGAGCCACTTTTCTGTATAACAGTAATTAACACAATATTGTAATTCTACTATAATCCAGTGAAAGTAAATGAAAAAAGTTAAAAAATCACATAAACTAATGAATAAATGATCACCTAAGAAGAGAATTAGTAAGAAAATTTGATGTGATAGCAGAATATAAAAGTTAGCTTTCCCCAAGTACTATATAGACAGTGTACTGAAAAAAATCCCATTCATTATAGCAAGAAAATCAATAAAAAACATGGGAGACATAAAAGTACTGATGTCCAGAGAATACATTGTTTTAATAAGAAAACTTGTAACAATGTCAAATTTTCTTCAAAGATATTTTTAAAGTGAATGCAATTCCAATCAAAATACCATGAGGACTGCTCCTTTCTGGCAGTGCATATAGTAAAACTGGAACCACAGAGAGAAAATTAGCATGCCCTCCTACACAAGGATGACATACAAATTTGTAGATATGTCCTTTTTTCTTTTATTGCATATTTGAAAATTGCTGAGAGAGTACATCTCAAAAGTTCTCTTCACACAAATAGGAAATCTGTACCTATGTGTGGTGAGGGATACTAACTAGACATTATTAACTTAGGAGATCAAACCAGTCAATTTTACAGGAAATCAATCCTGAATATTCATTGGAAAGACTGATGCTGAAGCTCCAATACTTTGGCCACCTGATGGAAGAACTGACTCATTGGAAAAGACCCTGATGCTGGGCAAGATTGAAGGCAGGAGGAGAAGAGGATGACAGAGGATGAGATGGTTGGATGGCATCACCAACTTGATGCACATGAGTTTGAGCAAGCTCTGGGAGTTGATGAAGGACAGGGAGGCCTGGCGTGCTGCAGTCCATGAAGTCACAAAGAGTCGCACATGACTGAGCAACTGAACTGAACTGAGACTTATTGTTGTGATCATTTCACAATATATTCATATATCTAATCATTATGTTGTATACCAAAAACTAATATGTTACATATTAATTATATCTCAACTAAAAAATACCATGAGGATTTTTTTTGGGGGGGGTGGTGCAGTGGGATTGAAAATTATTCTGAAGTTTGTATAAAGCATAAGTAGATGGGAAAAGCCAAAGGTATACAGCAATAAAATATAAAAGGAATGTGTGTAAACTCACATCAGTAGAATTAGAACACATTACAAAGCTACAGTAACTAAAATGGCAAGGTTACGTTTCAAGAACAGACTAGCAAAAAATAATAAAAGTCCTAAAAACAGATGCTAGTATGCATTTGCATCTATGTATAAAAACAGATTCTAGCATAGCGTATCCATGTATCAGTATATAATGAAGCTTAACTTTTAGTTAAGCTAGAAGTTTAATAAATCATTTAATAACTGATGCTACTTTATAAACTATTTATAGAGGAGGCTAAGGATGGGGGGACATATGTGCACACATGGCTGATTCATGTCAATGTGTGGCAAAAACCACAATATCGTAATTATCCTCCATTTAAAATTAATTAATTAAAAAAATTAAATTAGATCTCTATTTCACACCATTCAGAAAAATAAATTGTTTTTAAATAATAACAATTTTTCAAAAAGTAAAATAATGAGAATAAAATATGAATATTCATTTGGTTTGAAGTTAGGAAGACTTTTTAAAGTATAAAAACAAATTTCATAAAGGGAAAATTAAAGATTTGGCTATGTAAAAATTTAAATCATTGACATTTGAGAAGAATCCCATAAATAATGGAAGGTAAGTGACAAACTGTAGAAAATATTTTCAATGTAAATGACTGAAAAGGGTTCAAATCCTTGTCAGAAAGGCCTTTAAGTGAAAAATACTCCAAAAAAAACAGGCAAAGGATTTGAAAAGGTCTCCTTAAAAAGACATAAAAATGCCAATGCTCAAAAGTACCTGAGAATTCCTCTTTTAAACATTTTCAAGATCATTTTCTTAATTACAGTGGTACTGCTCATTATTTGAAAGACCCATTTTATTTTTAACTTTAAAAAGGAATTAAAAAAAAAGAAAAAGGAATAACTGAATTTGCTCACTGTATTTATTGCCTATTGAAAAAATATTTACTATTCTTGATTCCAAGTGTTGTTCTGGCTATTTAAAAGAAAAACAAACAACTAACACAACATTGTAAATCAACTGTACTCCAATAAAAATTAATTTCAAATATCAAAATAGTTCAATGATATTTTCTTTATCAGTGAGATTAATGAAAATGACTGAAATAAATGAAAACATAGGCAATCTCACCAGAAAAACAGAAAATGAAAAAGAATCAAATGCAAAGTCTAGAACTGGAAGGAAAAAAAAGGAAGCCAACACAACAGAACAAACCCAATAATCCAATATCTGAAATAAGAAAGTCACTGGATGTGCTTAAAAGGAAATGGAGATGATATAGAAGTGAGTAAATTTGAAATCTCAAATCTCTATATAGCCACAAAGAAGAAGCCCCATATTCTGTGTATACACAATATTCAAATTTCTGGCCTGACTTCTAAACCATGTATGTGTAGATTAAATGTAAAAAACAGTAAAACAACAAGACCAGACAAACAAAATGGATGTTTGACCTACTGCAATTTGAGTCCAAGCAACCGAAATGCCTAATACACTAAAGCAAAACCCTTCTCTGGAGGAACAAAACAAACTCCACAGGACATTTACAGTCACAGGGTAAAATCTCAAATCACTCAATGTATAAAGGAACAAGACAATGTGACCTACTCTTTTTGTAAAGTATTTTTTAACTGAAGTTTTCAGTTCAGTTCAGTTCAGTTCAGTCGCTCAGTCGTGTCCGACTCTTTGCTACCCCATGAATCGCAGCACGCCAGGCCTCCCTGTCCATCACCAACTCCCAGAGTTCACCCAGACTCACATCCATCTAGTCAGTGATGCCATCCAGCCATCTCATCCTCTGTCGTCCCCTACTCCTCCTGCCCTCTATCCCTCCCAGCCTCAGAGTCTTTTCCAATGAGTCAACTCTTCGCATGAGGTGGCCAAAGTACTGGAGTTTCAGCTTTAGCATCATTCCTTCCAAAGAAATCCCAGGGCTGATCTCCTTCAGA
>NW_011495033.1:810898-889721 GCF_000754665.1 Bison bison bison | reverse complement strand
GGAAAAACCATAGCCTTGACTAGCCAGACCTTTGTTGGCAAAGTGATGTCTCTGCTTTTGAATATGCTATCTAGGTTGGTCATAATTTTCCTTCCAAGGAGTAAGTGTCTTTTAATTTCATGGCTGCAGTCACCATCTGCAGTGATTTTGGAGCCCCCAAAAATAAAGTCTGACACTGTTTCCCCATCGATTTCCCATGAAGTGATGGGACCAGATGCCATGATCTTCGTTTTCTGAATGTTGAGCTTTAAGCCAACTTTTTCACTCTCCACCTTCACTTTCATCAAGAGGCTTTTTAGTTCCTCTTCACTTTCTGCCATAAGGGTGGTGTCATCTGCATATCTGAGGTTATTGATATTTCGCCTGGCAATCTTGATTCCAGCTTGTGTTTCTTCCAGCCCAGCGTTTCTCATGATGTACTCTGCATAAAAGTTAAATAAGCAGGGTGACAATATACAGGCTTGACGTACTCCTTTTCCTATTTGGAACCAGTCTGTTGTTCCATGTCCAGTTCTAACTATTGTATAGTTGATATTTAAGTTACAGACACACAACACAGTGATTCACAGCTTTCAGATTTCCCACTTATACTGTCAAACACTGGCTATGTTCCCCTCTGTACAATATCATTGTAGTTTATTTTATACTGAATAATTCATAACTCTTTATCTCCTACCTCTATATTGTCCCCTTCCCAGCAATTTGTTTATTCTCTGCAACTGTGAGTCTGCTTCTTTTTTGTTATAATAACTGGTTTGTTTTTTGTTTTGGGCTGTGCCACATGGCACGTGTGGGACCTTAGTTCACTGACCAGGGATCAAATCCATGGCCCTCGCAGTGGAAGCAAGGAGTCTTAACCACTGGATCCCCAGGGAAGTCCTGTTGTATTGTTTAGATTCTACACATAAGTGATATCACACATTATTTCATGTGACCTATTTCTAACAGAAAAGATAGGAAATGGAGACCACTTTAGAAATGACACAAATGTTAAAATTAACAGCAAGATTAGCGACAAAGTTACTATAATGGCATTCAATGAGATAAAGGAAAATGACTGAAATAAATGAAAACATAGGAAAGCTCAGCAGAGAAATAGAAACTGGAAAAGAATCAAATGGAAAGTCTAGAACTGGAAGGAAAAAAAAGGAAGCCAACAAAACAAACCCAGCAATCCAATATCTGAAATAAAAAAGTCGCTGGTTGTGCTTAAAAGGAAATGGACATGACAAAGAAGTGAGTAAATTTGAAGTAAGAATGGAAATCACTCAAGGTGAAGAGGAAAAAAATAAACAAAGCCCTTGATTTGGGAGACAATAGCAAAAGGCCTAACATATGTGTAAATGAATCTCAGGAGAGATTGGAGCAGAAAAAAATAACTTTAGTAATAATGCCTGAGAGTCCCCCAAATTTGGTGAAAGACAATTTGTAGATTTAAGAGCAGTGAAGCCCAAGCAGGAGAAATACAAAGAAAATCATGCCTAGACATATCATAGGTAAACTACTGAAAACCAGATACAGAGAAAAATCTAGAAAGCAGCCAGAGAAAAATGCCCCACTACATGTAGAGAACAACAATCTTAATAAATGCTAATTGATGTCTTATCAGAAACTATACAGGCCATAAGACAAAAGATGACTGTATTTAAAGTACTGAAAATTTTATATACCCAGTGAAGAGAACTTCAAAGAAGGAAATGAAATAAAGACTTTTTTTTTCTGATAAAAGAATACTAAGAGAATTTGTAGCACATGCCTTAGGAGAAAAGCCAAAAGCTCTTCAAGCCAGAGGGAAATGATACTGCCTGGATACTTGCCTCTTCACAAAGAAATGGTAAGTATCTGGATAAATACAAACAACAACTTTTCTACCTTCTTAAATTAAAAAAGACACATAGATTTGTTTAATGCAAAATTATAACATTTTACAAACTGAATATCCACATTCCAATGAACGAGGTTGGTTCCTTACCTAACATCATACATAAAAATTAACTCAAAATGGGTCAAAAATTTAAACTTACAAGCCCAAACTCTTAAAGCATAGGAGAAAATCTTTACATTGTTGGATATAGTAATGATTTCTGCACAAGACACCAAAAGCACGTGCCACAAAGAAAAAAATAGACACAATGGTAAAATTAATGCCACATATTATGTACACACACACACACACACACGCACATATGTGTGTACATGTACATGTGTGTGCTATATTGATCACAGCTTGCGGGATCTTAGTTCCCCAACCAGAGATTGAAACTGGGCCCTCAGCGGTGAAAGCACGGTATCATCAGGGAATTCCCAATCTTACATGTATTTTACCACACATGTACAAACAGCCTTATCAGCACAAGAATTTAGCATTTTATTTCAAATATTTGCTAACATTTAGTAGAAATAAAATTTGCATGTCTTTGAAGTAAAAAACCAAAACCCAAACACAACCTTGTAACACTGTCATGTTGGTGTATATAGTATATTATGTATACAGTATATTATATACACATGTATGTTATTGTATACAGTATATACCACGTAACAACTAAAATAATACAAGAGCAATGGGTAACTGGAACTGTATGCTTGCAAGATTTCTACATTTTATGTGAAGTGGTACAACAGCAACTCTTAAGTAGTCTGAAAAGTTCAGGACATATACTATAATCTACAGAGCCACCACTGAAAAACAGCAAATAGAAATACCCAAAACCCCAATAAATAAGTTAGAGTGGAATTCTCAATAAAAATCATATAATGTAAAAGAAGACAGGAAAGTAGGCACAAAAAGAAGATATATATATATAAAGAAGGAACAAAAAACCCAGCAGGGACAAAAAGAAAACAACTAACTAAATTGTAAACCTGAATTCAACCATCGGGTTAGTTACTTTAAGTGTTAATAAACTAAACACTTCACTAGAAAGGAGGAGATTTTCATTATGGATTAAGTGTAAGACCCAACTACATCCTGTCAGTAGAGATTTTTATATATAAAGATACAGACTGCTTAAAAGACAATGGACGGAAAAAGATATACCATGCAAACAAAAAACATAAGAATGCTGGAATGGCTATATAAATATCAAGAAAAAAACTGATTTTAAGGCAAAGTATTATCAGAGATGAAAGAGGGACATTCCAGTGATAAAATGGTCAGTTCATCAGGAAGCTAAAATAATCATAATGATGTGCCTAGCAAGAGATCTCCAAAATATAGAAAACAAAAATTGACAGAATTAAAGGGAAGAACAGAAAACCCACAATCATATTAAGAGATTTTAACATTCCTCTCTCAGAAATTAACAGAACACCAAGACAAAATAAGAGTAAAGACAGGGGATCTCAACACTATCAACCACTGTGACCTAATTGATATTTATACAACACTATGCCCAACGTACAGAATACATTCTTTTCACTGCGCGTACGGTTATGGTCTTCCAAGTAAATATGTGAGAGGCCATAAAGCAAGTCTCAGTAAACTTAAAAGGGCTGAAATAGTGCCAAGTATGCTCTCTCATCACAATGGAACTAAATTAGGAATCAGTGACGGTAAGATATCCAGGAAAACCTGAAATACTTGGAAATTAAGCCACACACTTCTAAATAACCCATATGTCACTACATACAGATCTTAAAGACATCAAAATAACAAGAAGACATTATTATGAACCACTTTATGGCCACAAGTTCACCAACTTAGATTTAACATCAGTATTACACAAACTCTTTCAGAAAATGGAGGAAGAGAGTAAACTTCTAAAGTCATTTGATGAGGTCAGTATAACTAATGCCAAAACCTGATAAGATATAACAACATTATTAATATTACCCAAACACTGGAAAATCCAATACAGCAAACAGGATTTATTTAAGTAAAACACAGTTGTTCAAACATTTAAAAATCAATCAGTAACTTTTAAAACTTAACAAGAAAACAAAAAACCCAATTAAAAAATGGGCAAAAGCTCACTGAACTAAATACACAGGTGGCAAACATATGAAAAGATGCTCAACATCATAAACCATTTAAAAACAGCAAATTAAAACAATCATGAACTACCACTATACACCTATTAAAATGGCTAAAATCCAACATACAGACAACACCAAATGCTAGTGAGGCTATGAAGCAACAGGAACTTTCATTCATTGCTGGCAGGATGCAAAACAGTATAGCAACATTTAAGGCAGCTGGGCATTTTCTTACAAAGCTACACACTAATCCTACCATGAAACTGAAAGTGTCAGACACTCGGTCACGTTTGCCTCTTTGCAACCCCATGGACTGTAGCCCACCAGGCTCCTCTGTCCATGGCAGATTTTCTGTCATGGATTTCTCCTCTGTCCATGAATTCTCCAGGCAAGAATACTGGAGTGGGTTGCCATTTCCTTCTCCAGGGGATGTTCTCGACCCAGGGATCAAACTGGAGTCTCTTGCATCGCGGGCAGATTCTTTACCATCTGAGTCACCAGGGAAGCCTTAGTTTTATCATATGATCGAACAACTGCAGTTTTTGGTATCTACCTAAGTGAGCTGAAAACTTACCTCCACACAAAAATGTTTATACTGGCTTTACTAGTAATTGCCAACACCTGTAAGCAACCAAAATGTTCAGTAGGTGAATGCATAAACAGACGGAGATACATTCATACCACCTCCATGAATATTATTCAGGGATAAACATTATTTTATATCATGGAATATTAGAAATAAAAAGAAATGAGTTATCAAGCCGTAAAAACAACCTTAAATGTATATTGGTAAGTGAAAGAAGCCAATCTGAAAAGGTTACACATGATTCCAAAGGTTGTATGATTCCAGCTATGTGACACTCTGGAAAGGGCAAAACTAGAGAGAGAGAAATAAGACCAGTGGTTGCCAGGGGCTAGAGGTGATGGAGGGAGGGATGAACAGGTGGAGCACAGGGTATTTTTAGGGTAGTGAGACTATTCCGTGTCATACGATAATGGTGGATACACGTCATCATACATTTGTCAAAACCCAAGACTGCACAACACAAAGAGTGAACCCTAAACTATGGACTTTTAATAATAATGTACCAGTTTATCTGCTCATCAGTTGCAACAAATGAGCTACACGAATACAAAGTATTAATAACAGAAGAAACTGTTGTAGGGAGGGGTGGTGGGGGAGAGAGTGTATATGACTTGGGTTTTCAAGTTCTCATAAAATAACAGCCATAAAGGAAAAACATGATAAATTAGACTACATCAAAATTAAAAACTTCTGTTCAGCAAGACACTGTTAAGAAAATAAACAGGCAAGCCATAGACTGAGTGAAAACAGTCACAAAACATATATATCGACAAAGTACTTGTATCCAGAATACATAAAGAAATTTGTAACCCAACAAGAAAACAAACAACACAATGAAAGAAAATGGGCAAGAAATCTAAAACAGATCCTTGATGAAGAAGACATATAGGTGGCCAGTAAGGACGTGAAAAAAGCATGTAAATTCTATATTAGTAAGCAGGAAAATGCAAATTAAAAGCCACACTGATATACTGCCCCTCTCCTCCAAATGAGGATGTGAATGGAATATACTGCAATCACCTCTGGAAAAAGGTCTAACCATCTCCAATAAAATGCACACATCTACTCTGTAACTCAGCAATTCCAATCCTAGGCACTTACTCAAAAGAAAACACATGTCCACAAAAAGGTGGACAAACAGCCATCTGTCCATCCATCAGAGAAGAGATAAACTGTGATATATTCATAAAATGGAAAACTACTCAGAAACAAAACGGAATGAACTGCTGAGAAGTATGACAACATAAAGCAATCTCAAAGCTTTCTACTAAATGAAAGAAGCCTTATTAAAAAAACTATATGCCATTCTTATGAAGTTCTGGAAACAGCACATCTCATCTATCATGGGGAAAAAAAGGTCAGGACAAAGAACTGCCTCTGGGGGTACTGGTGGAGCTAAGGGAGCATAATAAAAAGACTTCTGATTTTGAAAGACCTTGGGTTACAGAAGTATATGCATTTGTCAGAACCTAGCAAAGGTACACTCAATATTTGTCCATATCACTGTATGTAAATTTATCTCAAAAGAGAAAACCATAAGTAAATACTGAACTCTTAATGACATAGGTTCATGCTGAAGGACTTAGAGGAAATACATTGATGACACAGATCAAAAAGAAACATGATAGATGGAGAAATGGATGGACAGATGGATGACAAAGCAACATTATAAGACGAGTGACAGAATCCAGATGTGGAGGATAAGTGAGCACAAGTACCTTCCAACCGTGCAATATAATAAAACACTGAAAACCAATTCTATCTGTCACTAGAAAATAAAAAGGCAATGTATATTTGGGTGCAGTGGACATGAATGTTTGCATTAAAAAAAAAAACAAAAAAACACCTATCTTTATCCTTGCTGCCTTCACTAAATGGCTGTCTCAGTAGCTATTAAGGAAAACAGGTCAGAATGTTGGTTTTGCCACCTAGAAGTAGTCTTCAGCTGCTTATGTCATAACATTTGCTCTGATACAAATCTTCAAATTTGAAAGGCTAGAAATGTTGAAAAAGTAGAGGCAGTCTCAATACCCAGAAGGCAGGGCTGGGAACTGAGAGCTATGAATTTGGCTCTGGCACCCGGTGGGGAGGGGGGCCGTGGCTGAACAATGTCAGACTGGCCGGTCACAGAGAACCTCGCCAGCTCCAGCAGTTCTCTGTCTGGACGTCAGCCCCACACACTGGCTTCAAACCTCAAGAAACTAGAAGATCTCACCAGTGGGATCCGCCAGAGCAGCTGAAACACCTCCCTGTAAACAATAAATGTTTATCTGGGCAGATAACCTGGCAGATAGCCGCGTCCTGATCTTAGGCAACTTGAAACCCCACAACGGGAGGCTGAGCACAGAGGGGCCCTTTGCCTCTGCCACACGGGTAGGAAGGCAGGAATGGAAGGTGGTCCTGGCTCCTACTACAAGAGAGGCAGCAGGAAGCCACTCTCCAAGTGCCAGCTTCTTCTCTCCTGGGCCACGGCCAGACGCCTTGAAACACAGAGGGTGGGGACCGAGAAGTCAAGTCAACCAGCACTAAACAATGCCACCGCATGAAGCTGGCTGTTACACCACAGCCCCGAAGGTATGAGGAGCTCTGGCGTGTTGGCTGCTGCCACAGGAACCACACTGGCGGAGGGCTTCCCCAGGCCTGGGTGGGAGGCTCATCACTGACTCCGGCCACACACACAGGCTCAGTCGCCACCTCGGTCAGTGGCAAACAGCTGCCGAGAGAGGAGGGGCAGACTCTGGGATGGCACACTCTGCATAGCCAAACCTGCCACTTTAGAAGACTCCAGACAAGATTCGTAAGAGCCATGTGGCTTAGACCTCACGGAGGAACTGGGAGAGAGGGCTGTATGGGGAACCGGGCAGCTAGAAGAAAGGAATGGAGGTGTGCTGATGGCACAGAGATGCTATTCACTGACAACTGTCTCTGCAAACAATTTGACTACCAGTCCTGAAAACCCTACTCCCTAATTGAGGGATTAAGTTTTGGCACTGGTTACTCCTCCATCTATACAGGCGTCTGCCCACACTGCTCTTGGGAACGGAGAGGACAGGGAAGTAGAACCCACAGTTTGCCTAAAGGGAAAGTTCAGCCCTTGTTCAGCAGATTATGCTCGAGTTCTTTCCTAGGGAAGAGAACGGAGATACTTTAACAAAGGTTCTTTGCTCTGAAAGAGTACCAAGTTAAGTCCAGCAGAACAATGAGGGTGTGGATCTGGGATGAAGCCTAATGGAGGAGTCGAGGAGTGGAGGGGAAAGCGGGGAGAGAGAGACAGAGAGAGAGAAAGAGAGAGAGGGAGAGAGTGTGTGTGTGTTTTTTTTCTTTTTTGGAAGGTTGGGGGAGGTTGCCAATCCATTCTGTAGGCTTCAATCGCACTTATAGCTGTTTTATAATCATTTCCTGAAAACACAGTAGGAAGAGAGTGGTATTTGCTCACCCCACCCTCCATCTAACATTGCCCCAGCAATCCAACTATGTGCTTTAAACTGCGAAGAGGCCAGCTTTTTGCCTTTGGCAGCACTGACGGCCAGACATTACCAGCACTCCTGTGAACAGCTCAAGGCTCCACCCAAAGAAGACTGCACACACTGAAATCCAAGAGGAGTATCATTCCAGCACAACAGCCCAGGAGAGAGAGAGGAGAGCTGAGGAAGCTGGGTGGGACAGTTGGGACACTACTGAGTTCTGACACCAGAACACCCAAGTGGCTAGGCACAGGAATTTGGGTAGAGTGGTGATAGATTAATGCTAGTGTGGGAAAACCAAATGCTACAATAAAGAAGTTATCCGTTTACAAGGCGAGAGATGACAAGGAGGGTAGGGTGTAGGCTAGAGGGCAGAAAGGTAGAGAAAGCATAGAGAACTGGGTTGCTGCTGAGCTAGACCAATTCTGAACACACAGGCGATGTTCCAGCCTCTTTTCATGAGAGCCTGATGGAGAGTGGTTATGGGCAGGCTAGGACAAACAGGTCCCATTTCTGCTCCAGAAGCTGACTGGAGGGGTCCTCTGCAAGACAGTCGTAATAAAATGTTTATACAAAGACACCTACTCCTGGCTGTCCAAGGCCAAAGGGACCTTATTCCAGAAAAGTGTGTGATAGCCTCTAAGCTCTAAGATCCCCAGTGTTATTTACTGAGTTTTCCTGTTTACTCCCAGAGGATCTGCAGATCTCCCTAGGAAGTCTTTGGAGAGATGCTCAGCAGGGGAGCAGGAAGCCCACTGTGGAGTGTACTAAGGACACAGCTCTGTTGCCTCCTAACATTACTTCCTCCCTGGCAGGAGAGAGAGAATGCACTTGGAAAGTGGGTTCTCTAGTTTGTTTAACTAATTAACTAATTGACTGAGTAGTTAATTCTAGTATTATTTGTTTTTTGTTTCTAATGTGCAGGGATCTCTTGGACTCTTGACCCTCAAGGAAGATGGAATTGGAAGCACAATAGTTATTGGCGCCTGAAGGCCCTTGCTGCTGTTTGTGGTTGTTTCCGAGAACAGCATCAGAGAGATGAACAAGGTATAAATGCTTTAAAATAATCACCATTTTCATTTAGAAAGGAAATTTATTTTAAAGCATTTGATCCACTTTGGGTACCATAGTTTCTGTTTATATGAAAATAAGAAGAGGCAGAAGGAGTTCCATTTCTGCCAGAGGCAGTTTGTCTTTTGCTAATTTTTAAAAAGTTGTACGTTCTTTTTAGTTCTGGAGCAAACCAGACACTTTCAAAAGGAAAACAGAGGAGACAGGATGCTACGTGACTTGTGGTTGTCTCCCATCTCGGGTGGGGTGGGGGATGGGGGGAGAGCCTACACAATCACCTCAGGGAGAGACTTATGCCTCCTGGAGGAGGCCTATCTAACCATGCTTTTCATATGTGCAGTCACCTTGAGCCGTCAGATGATTCAGGTACTACAAGGCCTCTGCAGGTGTCACCGTTGTCCAATGTTTTAGAAAGAAAATCTGGGAAAAGAATCTAAAAAAAGACCAGATGTATGTGTATGTGTAAGTGATTCACTCTGCTGTACAGCAGAGACTAACACAACATTGTGAACCAACTATACTCCAATAAAAATTAATTTAAAAAAATCTGAAGATGATTCTCTAGGGCTGTGCTAATACAGCAGTCATTAGCCACATGTGGCTATTTAAATTAAAATTAAATACAAGTAAAAATTTAGTTCTAATAAATAGAAAGATATCCCATGTTCATAGGCTGGAAAGCTTAATATTGTTAAGATGATAGTACTACCCAAAGTTATCTTCAGATTCAATGATAAATCAAAATAAGATTTATCTCCTATGAAACTAGTCTAGAATATGTTCATTTGGGGGATGAGATAGTAAGAATAAGAACACACTGAACTATTTTAGGAAGGAAATGACAGTTCTCCATCAGAAATGTATTAATGTAGATCCCCATACTAACAGGTCAAAAAAGACAGACCACATGATCATCAACCAATGAAGGAAAATATTTACCAGAATTTAACTCATTTATTTATGATGAAAAACAACCTCAGCAAACCAGGAATAGAAGGGAACATACTTAAACTGATGAAAGATATTTATCAGAAATCTATGGCAAATAGCAGATGTAATAATACATGTTTAGAAGCACTGCTATTTAAGTCAGAAAAAACTAAGAATTTCTGTTATTCTGTCATCTATTATTAGAACTCGTAATACTAGGGTTGGCAGATACAGCAATAGAAAAGAACAGCACTCATACTTACACCATTAATAATCAACTAGAAAATACAACATTCAAAACAGCCATGAAAGCTGTACAAGGGTTTTATGGAGATTTCCAATACACACAGTGGACAGAAAATTCATATCCAGACCCCCACATCTATATGAACCAATCAGAATAAGGAGAGAAAGTGGGCAGAAATGTGAACATGGGATTCAAATGGCTAATAAACACATGAAGAAACGTTTAACCCCTCTAGTGACAAAGAAAATGAAACCTGAAACAAGACACTTAAAACCCATCAACTTGCTAACAATTAAAAAGTTTGGAACTGCCTAGTATTGATGAGAATGTGGAAAAGTTTGAACTCACTTACCTTCATAGGGGGTGTAAACTGGTGTGATCGCTTAGAAAGCAGTACGGCAGCAGCCAGCAAGGCTGAAGGTGAGCACACCTTACAACGCACCAATTCTGTTTCCAATATATTTCTTAGAGAAACTCACACATTAGGAAAAAGAGACTGCAGTGATGTCAGTAGTGGTAAAAAATTGTACATGTGTAAGAAAAGAGATGAACGAATTATGGTATATTCATATTAGATTATTAATTACAGTGAAAGAAACACGCATCATAAATAAGTAAATCTAAACGCTGTAGTGTTAAGAAAGCACAGCGGATGATGGCCATAGTGTGCCATGCGTCTATATGTGCAAAATAATCCTATGCTGTTGATGGATATATACGCCATTAAGAACATACACAGATATAATGAATTCAGGATAGTGATTACCTTTAGGAAAGGAAAAAGAGAAATGGGATCCATCAGGATACAGAAGGACTTCCCACTGTTATCTATGATGTAGTATTTCTTTTAAAGCTGGGTGGAATGTACCCAGGTGTTTGCTAACTATTGTATTTTTAATGTAAGGATCATTGCTTTAAGAAAAAACAAAACAAAACAACTGGGTAGAGAGCTGAATTTACTTCACTTATTTACTTTTTTTTAAACTGCCTGTTTCCCTTCAATTAGAACATTAGGTCCATGAAGAAAGGGACTGCCTCTGAATGAGTATGTAGTATTAGGAGAGTGACACACATCACACCTGCCAGAGGAAGTGGAAATGTCAGACCCTGCAGAGAAGCCCAGGCTATCTACTGACCACCATATATTCAAGAGCCAGTTTCCGTGGGGCACACACGGGGGAGACACAATGATAAATGAGTGGTACCCTCACCAGCCACAGCTGGGACTACACCACTGAAGCTGGGGAGTGAGAGAGAAGAGAAAACTTTAAATATATTTGGAGACAAAATTTCTGTTAACAAGATAAAGAAACTTTGAACCTCTGGGTTCTCTACAGACACCTAATTAATTACCAAGCAAATCTTCTCTTGCAAGTTCCAACAGGAGTTTAGGGAGATGAACTTTCTAAAACCTAAAGCATATCACAATCTCTTTTCTCAGCCTCAGGTTTGGAAAAAGAACAGAAAACAGGGAAGAGGGAATGGAAAAGCAAGACAACACAACAAACATACTGCTTTTAACACAGTTTATGAATAATCCCAAGGAGCGGAAAGGCATGTCTGTAGTGTGATGAAGGATTAGGCAATTACAGCACCTCCCCAAGAGGCTGTGTCTAGTAGCAATGGTTCAGAGGACGGGCTCTGGGGCCTGACTTCTTGGGCTTGAATTCTGATTCTATTTACTACCTGTGTTACCTTAGGCAGGTCATTTAATGGTTCTGCACTTGGGTTTCCCTAATATAAAATGGAGGCTGATCGGTACCTACCACTAAGGGTTGTTGTGAGGATAAATGTTTGAATACATGTAAAGCTCTTAGAATAATAATAATTAAGACATAACAAGTCCTCAATTAACAGAGCTTTTAGTGTAATTATTCAACTGAGGGGGAGAGAGAAAGAGAGAGAGCTTATGTTTTAATTCTTTGGAAAAACTGGAGCCCTGGAGACCTGGATGACTAAACCATTAGCTAATGAAACAGAGACAACATGAAACAGAGGGAAAGCACTAGACCACAAAAGCAAACTGCTGCTGAAGGAGAGGCTGCCGGTTACCTCCCAACACCCAGGCTCTCCCTTTTTTTTTTTTGGCTGCTCTCATGGCACACAGGATCCTAGTTCCTCTACCAGGGATCAAACCTGCTCCCCCTGCGGTGGAAGCCTGTAGTCTTAATGCCTGAACCAGGGAAGTTGCAGTCTCCTCCTCTTCTTTAGTAAAAGAACTTTGATTTTTGGCTGGATACATTTCTAGCGAACCAGGAGACTACACTGCCAGCCTTCTCTGCAGCTAGGGTAGCCATGTGACTAAGCAGAGGTTTCATGTAAAATCTTGAGGAAGTCTCTTTAAAAGTGTGAGGAGGACCCAGTCTGTCCTCGTCCCCTGTGATGCTGCCTACTGAAGCTCTAAGCAGCCATCCTGGGATGGGGCCACATTCTGCGATGTCGTAGTCGTGAGCTGGAAGAGGTCATGTACCTGCCCACGTGGTGGAGCGCCCACATTAGCCCTGGACTGCCTATTTCTGGACTGTGACACGAGAGAATAAAACCTTATGTGGTTATGCCTCTGTGTCTGGTGGTTCATATTCACTCAATACTCAATGATATATCTGGGTTCTGGACTATTATTACTATATGATCTCAGATAAACTAGGCTCTTTACATCTGTGTTTTCTCACCTGTAAAATGTGGGCAATACCTCATAGAGTTGTGAGAATCAAGTGAAACAACACATCCCAACAGTGCTATGCAGAATACTGATTTTTTTATCAATGAAAATGGGAGAGGCATTCAAAAAAGGAAAAGCAGGTGATAATGATGGGTAGGGGGTATGAGCCAAAATAAAAACTAAGAAAAGGATTAAAAAAAGAATCTAAGAAAAGACATTGTGCTTATGAGAGTAGGAAATTTCTTTCAGAAGATGGTGAAAATTGACCTCTTTGGTGAGATAATACCTCGTATTGTGAATCCTGCTAGATATATTACTGGGGCTTCCTGGGTGGCTCAGGGGTGAAGAATCCACCTGCCAGTGCAGGAGACTCGGGTTTGATCTCCAGGTGGAGAAGATCCCCTGGAGGAAGAAATGGCAACCCATGCAGTATTCTTGCCTGGGAAATCCCACGGACAGAGGAGCCTGGCAGGCTACAGTCCACAGGGTTGCAAAGAGTCAGACACAACTTAGTGACTGAAATTACTAAATTATCTTGATAGGAATCTTGTAATTTTCCACTCTTTGGAGTCCACAATCTCTGATCCTGATTCATTTCTAATTAGATGACTTCTGCCCTTCAAATCCTAGTATCTCCCTTTCTACATCCTTTCTGTCATTACCCCCCAATCTTAATAATCAAGTCATACCTCTTGATTTTACCACATAGCAGAGCTGTCCAACAGAACTTCCAGCAATGATGGAAATTTTCCAAAGCTACTTTTGACGACACGGTAGCCATTAGTTACACGCGGGTTATTAACCATTTGAAAGATAGCTAGTATGACTAAAGAACTGAAGTTAAAACGTAAATTTTAACAATTTTAATTAATTAAAATAGATACACATAGCTAGTGACTCCTGTTATTGGACAGTGCCACCTATGGAGTGAGCTCTAGGAAAGAAAAGCAAATTGAGTATCTTTTACTCATTTCTATTTGATCTATCCCATTTCTTCTCAATGCCTATGCGAAAATGCTTTCTCTTAGCCTACTCCTGACAGCCAGTAAATTCTTGAGGAGTACCCATTTCCCTATTTGGGATTTGGGTCAATTATCTTTTTTCCAGAAGAATACACAGATTTGTTCAAAATACATACAAACACAGTCCTCAGTGAGACAGACATCCTTAGGGCAAAAGTTTACTGAATACACCAGAATAACTAGACCCATGGAATCTATCAGGGGGAAAAAAAAAAAGTTCCAGAGATGATTAATTCCCCCCAAAGCCCAGACCCTCTTTTTGGCTTTTTTTTGGTCTAAAGACATCTGAAGTTCAATTATCCTTCTTGATAAGTTCTTATGTATCCAATCTAAGTCTAGCATGTCCTTTTTAATTAAATAAAACAGGAGGAGAAACAGGCAAATTCTGCTCCGAGAAGATCAAACTAAAAGAAATGGCCTGAAGCAAGATTGCTGACCACAGAAGGCATGGTACAGCAAATAAAGCTGTCAAAATAAGCAATCTGTCAACTTGAAGAATTAGTGTCTTCATGATGGGGATGGGAGGTTGGTTAAAATAATACCACAGGTGATTTAACTCAGAGAAGGACAGAATACTTTTTCCACAATGCTAACCCAATCCCATAAAGGACTGAGGGATCAACAATCTCCTGGCCTGCTCCATCTGTGTGGACAGCCCAAGCCATTTCTAACTATGATCTATGAATCTCAGCTGAGGAGTGGGCAACTTCTTTTAGGGTTTCTACGACCAGGTGGATAGACAGGGCAGAGAAAAAGCTCTAGAAGCAGAGGGTACCAGACAGATGTTTTTCTAGCTCAAAAAACACACGTTAGAACAAACACCTTGACCCTGATGACCTCTCCAGCTTGCTGCTCAGGTGCTCGTGTTTTAGATGTGAAAAAAAAGTGTAATTTCTTCAAACTCCTTGATGTGAATCCAAGAAAGGATGTGACAGTACTCGCTGCAGATTTCCCTCAGAGGCAAACCAGTGCGACCTTTTTTTCAAATGCAAATTGGCTTACTCACTGTAGCTGTCAGGTTCCTCGGGGAGGAGTTTAAAAGGAAAGGCAACACTCCCCTCGGACTTATCTGAGGAGTCCGGGTGACCCTGATTAAGTGAGAAGGGACAAAGGACACCTGGAGAATGACCCCAGGGAGCAGAATGCTCCACCAGAACTGGCCTGGGCAGACCTTGATGGGAGGTGGGAATTCCTATTTCTGCGGATTCTTGCTTGAGTTGAACCACCTTGATTTCAGCAGCTCCTTCCCTCTTACATTGGCTCAGGTGTTCACTGATTTCAGTACAGAATCTGAAAGTCCCCTTCCTAGACCTCCAAGTCAGTTCTCTTGTCTCTACAGCAGGAGTGCCCGTAACTGTGTCATCCAGCTATGGCCCACTGGCTCTTACTCACTACGGAAGTATTTATTAAGCCCCTGTGAAATCCTCAGCACTACACAAGACGCCTGGGGGATGTCCAGAAGAGAGTGGTTTCAAGGAGTTCAGTGTGTAGTCTTTTTTTATTTTTAAAAGAAAGAATATTTATTTATTTTTGGTTGTGTTGGGTCTTAGTTGCAATGTGTGGGCTCAGTAGTTGAGGTGTGCAGGCTTAGTCGGCCCATGGCATGTGGGATCTTAGTCCCCCTACCAGGGATGGAACCCCCATCCCCTGCTCTGAAAGGCACATTCTTAACCACTAGACCACAAGAGAAGTCCCGGTGTGCAGTCTTAAAGGTAGATGCAGGCACAAAGAGGTGAGAGATGACCCAAGACAACTGTGTCCACATTCAGAAAGTACCCCCAGTCTTTCTGAGGGCTGTTATATCACAACATGGAAACATAATTATTTCATAAGAGGTGGGGGGGAAAAGGCTGGAATTTCAGAAATGAGAGAAAAAACGTGGGGTAAGGGCAGGTAGTTGGGATTAGTGAAAATGCCAGAGTGGATGCTTTAGACTCAAATAGAAAGGCCAGGAAAAGGAGGCCTGGAAATTCAAACATGCCTAGATTAAGGAGCCTGTCCCCATCTACAGGAAGTTTATCTCTTACATCTAAATAGTCATGTTTTAAAATCAACAAGTTTGCTTGTTTCAGCTGCCACTGACCGGAACCCCCAGTGGCTCTGGCCCACAGTGTAGACAGACTGTGCCCAGCCGGACTAGTTGAAGACATGCAGCCGGAAGTCAGCCAGCCAGCCTGATCCCTCCCAGCTTCGGGAGGAGTTTGAGCAAAATGCTACCCAGCTACAGTGAGGAGTAGACAAGAAGGTTTAACCCTGAGAGCACAGGACTATCTGTGGAGGACAGCCTTTCCATCAGCAAATTCAGAGAGTAAGTGGTCTAGGACCCAAGGGGAATCCAGGAATGAGAACAGAAATCTACCAGCAAGTTTAGCAGGACCTTTGGTCCCTTCCTGTCCACTGCAGTTGCTTATTCACGTTCACAGTCACATATTTTAAAATTTTGATATAATTATCTCCTAGAAATTACTGTATGTAGCCTCTTGGGATCTAAAGCAATTAAGTGAAGATAAATTTCTTTCATGGAGCAAGCTGTCAAAGGATGAAGCAATTTCATTCCCCATTTGAAGTGGAAGCTTTGGGTCATGCATGGTTTATTTGAAACAATGCCATCACCTAAAGCTGCTGATCTTATCTCTAACTCCGTTCTCCATTTCAAACTGCTGGAGATATGTAGCGTGGCACTGCCTAAAGTTATGACATCTGGCTCAAGGCCAGCAACAAAACAAGCCAGCTCCTCTTCTAGATTGCAAGCTTAAGAGGACAAAAATAATATTAAAGCAAGATAATTTTATAGGTGAAGTATGTTAAACCCTAAAAAGAGGAGATCTTTCCAGGGTATCCGGTGTGACTATGCTGCTGCTGCTGCTAAGTCACTTTAGTCGTGTCCGACTCTGTGCGACCCCACAGACGGCAGCCCACCAGGCTCTCCCGTCCCTGGGATTCTCCAGGCAAGAACACTGGAGTGGGTTGCCATTTCCTTCTCCAATGCATGAAAGTGAAAAGTGAAAGTGAAGTCACTCAGTCGTGTCCGACCCTCAGTGACCCCTTGGACTGCAGCATACCAGGCTCCTCCGTCCATGGGATTTTCCAGGCAGGAGTACTGGAGTGGGGTGCCGTTGCCTTCTCCGAGAAGCACCCAACCAGTGGGGAAGTGACTGAAGAATCAGGCAGGAACGCCCCCCAAAGGGGGTAGGGTGAAATACACGCCAAAGATCTAGATTTTTCTCTTCTGGGAGACACTGAACCAAACAAATAGTGGGGTCTATTTCATGAAACAGCCTGACAGATTGGAAAGCGTATCAGGCCGAGAATCAAATCCAGCCCAGGGTTCCAATTCCAGCACTGTAAGACTATGTGTGAGATTCAGGAGAAAGTTCTCATTAACTCTTTTTCTTCTGAACGGCAGCTGGTACTTTATTTTTAAAAATTCTTCACGACCATGTATTATTTATTTTATGACATACAGTCCATGTGATATCTACGCTGTAGTATTCAAACTTTATTTTTAAGCCACTGAAACTTTCTTCAGGTAGAATCACTGCAGGTCAGACCATGTCTGAGCACTGCTTTTTTTTAATAGGAACCTTGGGAAGTAGAACTTGTTAGTGCATTAGAATCACCAGAAGAGCTGGTTACTATGGATTGCTGGGCTCTACCCTCAAAGTTTCTGATTCACAGGTCTGGAGGAAGACCTAAACATTACCTACCAAACCTGTTCCCTGGTGCAGCTCACAATGCTGGTCCAGCAACACAATTTGACAACTAGGGATATAGAGGAATCTGCCCAGGAAGAATGACCTGGGCTTGGAGTGTCTACTATAGAAGCCACTGGTCACATGTGTCTATTTCAGTTTAACTAAAATTAAATTGTCTGTTTCTCAGTCACATTTCAAATAATCAATAGTCACACATGGCTAGCAGCGACTGTATAGGAGGGTAAGGAAATAAATTTTTCTGCACCATCATCAGAAGAAATTCTATTCAATCATGCTGGTTAATAATCTACTTGATTGCACTGGTGAAATGTTTACCTGCGAGAAAAGAAAATTTAAGGAAAATTTTAAGTATATTAAGATGTGTCAGACATAAGAAAAAAAAAAGGCTCTGTGATTCTCAGAGTCTAAAACCAGTAAGTGGGAGTTATGGAAAGGCAGACTGTGTTCAGTTTGAGAGAGAACTTTTTAATAGTGACTGTCTCATGACACAGTAAACTCTGGGAAGTATCTGAAGCAGAAGCTATGAGGACCCTGGGAGACAATTTCTTAATTAGGTAGAAGACTGACTGTGATGTCAGTTCTAAGGGGCCTCCCAATCCCATGTTCCTTTTGTAATCTGATCTAATTTTATAATTACTATCATGGCAAACCAATCCTTCTTGCATCTGGGATAGTTTTCTAAAGTATGTACTTGCAGAAGGAACTTCCTTTATTAGGGTGTTTCGGTGATAAAACTTCCCAGTTTTTATTGTTTAAAAATGTTTTTATGGGAATTCCCCTACAGCCCAGTGCTTAGGACTCCATGCTTCCAATGTACGGGCACAGGTTCAATCCCTGGACAGGGAACTAAGATCCCATATGCCGCACGGCACGGCTCCCCTCCCCCCTGCCAAATCTTTTACAATACCAATGTACAAATAACAAAAGACAAAAAAATAGATGAACTGAATTTCATCAAAATTAAAAATTTCAAGAAAATGAAAAGACAGTCAACTCACAGAATGGGAGAAAACATTTGCAAATTACATATCCAATAATGGACTTTTAACCAGAACATTTAAAGAACTTCTACAACTCAAGAGAAGACAAATGATCCAATTTTTAAAATAGGCAAACTATTTGAATATGCATTTCTCCACTCTTACAAAATCTTTACAAAGTTCTTTCACAAACCTGATCTTTTATCCTCACAAAAGCTTGAGTTGGATAGAGCAGTTGTAGGTTTCCTAGTTTTAGTGAAAACGAAACAGATGCCCAGAGAGGTTATATAAACTGTCCAAGGCAATACAACCAGCCTGTGGCAGAGTTAGAATCAGAGCCCACACTGACTCTTTCTCTTTTTTTTTTTGACCTTTTGAATTGTGGGATCTTAGTTTCTCAACCAGGGATTGAACCTGGGCCACAGCAGTGAAAGTGCCAAGTCCTAACCAGGGAATTTCCATGACCCTTTCTTTATTCCATCCTGCCTTCCTTTGCCTCAAAGAGAAAAAGTTAATGCTCAGGCATCCCAAGGCTAATCAAGTGAGAAAGCAGAAACTATGTTTTTTAAATGCATACAGTAAATAAGTATGTGAAAAGGTGCTCAACATCACTGCTCAGTGTGGAAAAGCAAATCAAAACCACACTGAGTTATCCCTTCACATCCACTAGGACGGCTAACTTCAAGTAAATAGAAAATAACAAGTGTCAAAGATGTGGAAAAATTAGAAGCCTT
The DNA here is from genome assembly GCF_000754665.1 of Bison bison bison. Lineage (NCBI taxonomy): Eukaryota > Metazoa > Chordata > Mammalia > Artiodactyla > Bovidae > Bison > Bison bison. The sequence continues at coordinate 870,331 of NW_011495033.1, read as the reverse complement.
GTGCATAGGCCATTCCTCAAAAAATTAAACAAGATGACTATTAAACAAGTGGAAGCCAGTGATTCCACTTTTGGGTATATACCCAAAAGAAGTTAAAGCACGGACTTGAATAGATATTTGTATTATCCAGCATTTATTTACAGCAGCCAAAAGGTGGATGGAAGTGACTCAAGCGTCTATCCACGGGTGACTGGATAAACGACATGTAGTGTATATATGCAATGGAATATTATTCAGCCTTTAAAAAGAAGTAAATTTTGACACGGGCTGCAACAGGATGAACCTTGAAGATGTTATGCTAAGTAAAATAAGCCAGTCTCAAAAACACAAATACTGTATGGTAACACTTTATATGAGGCTCAGAGAGTAGTCGAAATCAGAGACAGAAAGGAAACTGGCAGTTGCCAGAGGCTGGAAGGAGGGAGAAATGGGGAGTTTTAGTGTTCAATATCAGAGAAGGCAATGGCACCCCACTCCAGTACTTTTGCTTGGAAATTCCCATGGATGGAGGAGCCTGGTGGGCTGCAGTCCACAGGGTTGCTAGAGTTGGACACGACTGAGCGACTTCACTTTGACTTTTCACTTTCATGCATTGGAGAAGGAAATGGCAACCCACTCCAGTGTTCTTGCCTAGAGAATCCCCGGGACGGGGGAGCCTGGTGGGCTGCCGTCTATGGGGTCGCACAGAGTCGGACACAACTGAAGTGACTTAGCAGCAGTGTTCAATATACAGAGCTTCAGTTGGGGAAGATGAAAAAGTCCTGGGACGGAGGATGGTGATGGATGCAAAAACAATGTGAATGGATTTAATGCCACAGAACTGTAATCTTTAAAAACAGTAAATTTTATACTATGTATATTTTAACAATTACATTTTTTAAAAAATGGGATGTGACTCTTTTAAAAAGTAAGATTCTAATTAGAAGAAAGCCACCCTTCCTAGCTCCTCACCCTCTTGAGAAGTCTGGTATAAGGATTTTCCAGCTTCTGGTACTGACAACGTAAGGAAGAACCAATTAATGTGATCAGTGAGCCAAAGGCTGCCCTGTGAGCCTGGTCCCTTCAGAGAAAAACACAACCTAGGCAGGCTGGCAGTTACTCCTTGACTGCGTGGTCTGATGCTCAAGGCCAAAAACGATCCTTGGCTCCATCTGTGTGGGATTCTGAGATAAAAGAAGGAACACCGAAGTACTACTTCAGTGGTCTGCTTCCAGGTTAGGCCCCTAGAAAAGAGAGTTGACTCTCAGTTCTAAAAGGCTCAAACTTGCCTTATACCAAAATGCAAGTCAGTGGCAAAGCACCAATTCCCGCACTGAAGTTACACAGCCACAGGACTCTAATGTTCCTACAGGGAGAATCCTGCTTATGTTTTGTAACCCTGAACGGCAGAACTGCCTGTTCTTTACTGTCAGGTTAGCCTGAGCACTGGAAAGAAGACAGGTTGGATTCTGGGAAAATCATCTTCCTGGGCCAGATGCAGCCATGCTCTTGAGGTTCCAACTTGAATGCCTCGGACAGATGTCTTCACCGTGTTCATTAGGATCCCCCAAGGAATATAGCTGTGTCCCTACCTCTCAAGGGGTTAGCTGACCTTTCAGAGAGTTGTTTCCTTGATTCCATGGAAGTGATCAAAACCAACTCCAACGGCCATCTTGAGGTGTTTTTTATATAGCACTTGCTGTTTCCAGAGTTAAATCTTGAGTTGATTTTCCAGAAGGCAAATCACTACAGATCTCTATCCACAAGAAGTGGATGTAACTCTAAAGTAATAAGAGAATGAATGCCATGCTAAGTCGCTTCAGTTGTGTCCGACTCTTTGTGACCCCATGGACTGAGGTCCCCAAGCTCCTCTGTCCATGGGATTCTCCAGGCAAGAATACTGGAGTGGGGCGCCATTTCCTTAAAGTAATAAGACGCGTCTTTAAAAAGCACAAATGAGTATCAGAGTAATTAGTATATTTGGGAGTCCCACCTTATACTGAGGCTGGGAAGTACTCTTTCCCCTACATCCCAAGCCCAGACCTCACTTGTGTGTGGAGGAGGTGTGCTTTTTGTTTTGTAATATCCGTAACGCAGCTGTGACACTTCCTTCCACCTCTACCTGTACATCTGTTTCCTACAGAGTGCTGCTGCCTCAAGTGAGGTGCGTGAGGCTTCTGTAGATGCTGGGGAACAAGATGGAACAAAAATGCTTCACACCTGGCTCCCAAATTACAGGCACGCTGGACTGGGGCCAACATAAGCTGGCACAGCACCAGCTGAAATGGACATCAATTAAGGAGGCTGTCATCTTTCAAGACTGCGGGGTCTTTTTTCACTCCACGATCCACACTGCTCCACAAACCAGCCACGGCACCGCTGGTAGAGTTTTCCAGATGGGATCATTTCCCTCAGATTCCATACTTGCAGATTTATGGCAGGGCTTGTTTTTTACCCCTCCCTTTGTTTTTAAAACCCGAACATTTTATTTCACATTACAGTTTTATCTTTAATTGAAGCTATCTGTCCTTTAGGAAAGTGGGAAATTTGTACCTACATGAGCAGGAAAAGTTTTGCACTTTCCTAAAAGATGCTTTGTTTACAAAAAGGCATTCAAATAATTGAGATTAGTAAAGGGTCAGAAATTCTTCTCTGTACACATCACTCCTACTGGGGTCAGAGAGCCTTGACCAGACTGCACTATCCTGTAAAAATGGGCAGACCTCTAAGACTAAAGCAGGCCTCCTCTGGCCATCACATGCAGTATCAGTGATCCATCTCATGTGCATAAAGAAACTCTGCTAGTGGCAGTGTCTGGCTAGTGGCAATGCTGTTTAAGAAAAACACCTTTTTCAAAAATGTATTTTTTGACTGTGCCACGTGGCATGCGGGATCTGAGTTCCTCGACCAGGAGATGAACTCCCTGCAGTGGAAGTGTAGAGTCCTAATCACTGGACTGTCAGGGAATTCCCAGAAAAACACCTTAAGAATGTCAGCAATTAAAAAAGGGACAAGATTACACATCGAACCTTTTCTTGACTTCTGTCCAAAGGGGCAGAACATATTTTCTCCTCCATACCTAAGCGGGCTGCCCTGTGGAAGGAATTCCATGCAACATGAAAGAGCCCCATGATAAATAAATATCTCATCCACATTTAATGTATGTTCTGAGAACCGAATTCCACTGCCCCAGGGGGCGGCCTGTTGCTGCCAATTTGCTTCTCATGGCAGAAGCCTGAGTGGCAGAGCCCTGCTTAGGCGCTGCCGATGCTTGTTTGGAAAAGAGGCCAGCTGGAGATGAAAGAAGCTCTTCAAAGTGGGTGACTCCTCGGAGGCTATCACTTTAGGGCTTGGGAATGATTACTTATCAAAAACTCTTTCAGTCTGGAATAGACTCTGGTGAGAAGCTGGCCTGCCCTCTCGGGCGTTCTGTTGGTGTTTGCGGGGCTGGAGGGGCCTCAGTGGGGCTGAAGTGATGGGAGGAACTGAAGAACCCCATTGAAGCCAAGAGCCCAGAATCCACACCATAGGTGGGGACAGGAGAGAGGAGAAGGAATTAATGAAAGCTTCAGACATCTGTCTGCACAACTCAGTCCTGGGGCACTCCTTTCCCCCTTCTTGTATTTTAAATAAACAGCTTCAAAAGGGGTGGTCCTCACATCTTTCTGCTGACGAAGGTCTCAATTTCCTTACTTTCTTCTACCAAGAGAGCCTGAAACCTCTAACACTCAGCATTTAATCAGTCAAAACCTTAAGTCTCTGAAGTGAAGAGACAAGCCACAGGCTGAGAGAACATACGGGCAACATATATATCTGACAAAGGACCTGCAATGAGAATACATAAAAACCTCTCGAAACGCAGTAAGAAAACAAACATTCCAACTTAAATATAGGCAAAAGATTTGAAGACACTCTACCAAGCACAAGAAAAGATGCTCAACATCATTAGCTATTTGAGAAATGCAAGTTAAAACTGCAATGGGATACCTGTTGGAATGACTTTAAAAACAAAACAGAACAGCAGTACCCGGTGCTGGCACGGATGTGGGGAAACTGGACTTCTTGTACGTGGCTGGTGGGAACACAAAACGGTGCAGCCACTCTGCAAACAGTCTGGTAATTTCTAATAAATTTAAACCTACACTTAACAAATGACCCGTCCATTCATTCCGAAGTATTTACTCAAGAGAAATGAAAACCCAAGTTCACATAAAAACCTATATATGAATGTTTGCAGTCATTCTATCCACAGCTACCAAAAGCTGCTGACAAGACAAATGCTCATCAGTTGGTAAATAAATCAACAAATTGTGGTATATCCATACCATGGAATCCTACTCTGCAACAACAACAAAAATGAATTAGTGACACAGGAGACAACATGGATGACTCTCAAATGCTTTATGCTATGTGACTGAAGCCAATTCAAAAAGCTAATTACTGTATTTTTTTTTCTCATTATAAACAGCTGTTTTATAGATATCTATAAAACAAAAATCAAATTAAAAGTGTAAAAAAATAACTAACCCAAGAACTTCTGTTGTTTAAAACAAGTAAGAAAATCTGGTTTGGGAAGCTTCATTTATGGTCTTTGTTTCCTTCAATGGGTCTTAGAGATGCTAATAAGAGTATTAGAATAATTAATGTCAGCAACAACAAAAAAGACGAAGTCTAGCTACTATTTCCAACAGGGTAAAATTTTTAAAAGGGATTATTTCGAATTAATAAAGAAATCTTTAGGTGGTTATTTGAAACAGAATAAAATGGACATTTATGCGATTAAAAGATTTTTACATTATTGCACACCCTAAAGTTAAATGGGAGAACCTGCTTTTCTCAGTGGCGCTAATGATAAAGAATCCACCTGCCAACGCAGGAGACAACAGACATGGGTTTGATCCCTGGGAAGGTCCCCTGTAGGAGGAAATGGCAACCCACTCCAGTATTCTTGCCTAGAGAATCCAATGGACAGAGGAGCCTGGCAGGCTACAGTCCATAGGCTTGCAAAGAGTCGGATATGACTGAAGCGAGTTAAATGGGCACTCTATGGTTTTTCAATATGACATTCTGGAAAAGGCAATCATAGGGAGAGTAAAACATGAGAGGGTGCCAGGCACTGGGAGTCTGACTGCATGAGGGAGTATTTTGGGGGTGATGAAAATATCCTGTATCTTAATTGCAGTGGTGGTTCCATGACTGTATGTTTGTCAAAACTGTGTAACAAAGAGTGGATTTTCATGTATGTAAACAAACAAATCTTGGTCTCTGAGGAAGGGGATGAACTTGAGGAATTCCACTCCATTCTGTGAGTGGGCTTACCTGGGGATGTAATATAGCTAGATTGTGACAGAGCTGACACTTTCACCTTGAAAATGGAGGCAACTCTGAAACAGACCTACACTGGTGCTTCCCTGGTGGTCCAGTGGTTAAGACTGTGCTTCCAAGGCAGGGGGCAGAGGTTCAATCCCTGACCAGGGAACTAAGATCCCACATGCTGCATGGTGTGGCCGCAAGATTTTTTTAAAAAGACCTATACTTCTGTTGAAATATAAGGAATTTTATACCATTTGTCCCCCAGACTTTTCACAGTTACAGAGACAATGCAATCTTCCATATGCAGATTAAAAGATACCAAGTCCCAGCTTGGTTTTCCTCCTCCCCTTTCATTTCCTGTTTCATTTGGGCAGAGGTCTCTGTTTCTGCAAAGGGCAAAGTGTATGCAAGTTTAAAAATCATGGGGAAAATCAGAGGCTTAAGTTAATTGGAAGCCTCTTAGCCTGAATGGGTTAGTGAGCACAGACCCAAATAAAAATAAATTCCAAAACATTATTTTCTAAAATAGTAAACAAACACTTGCCAAGATCTAATTACAAGAATTCTCCAAGAAATCTTTGTTATGTTGCCAGTGAGTGAAGTTAAAAAATCTTACAAGTATACCTGTTACTAAACAACAACATAACTGTAATAATAAAGTTTCTTTTAATATCATGATGATCTAATAATGAAATTACGAGCATTTTCAAAGGTGCAATATTTTGAAAGAAAGATTATACTCCTTATTATAAGGTGGTCATAGGACCACGGGGAGTGAGAAAGTCGAACGGATGAAGGTGTGTGTTAGTTACAGTGGTACCTGGAGAGTTGTGAAGGCAGTTAGCTTGAAGAAGGGACTACATTCCCACTTTCATTTTAGTGGCTTATCTTCACACTTCTGCTTCACAGCTTATTCCTTCTAGTACTTCTTGGGTGCTTCAGGTTAGAGGAAGGAAACGGTACTTGGAAATAACAGCTAAGCTAGAAACTCTCTGCTCCTACCTTCGAAAAGCACAGGCCTGTAAGCATATGCACACATACAAATGCAGAGAAAAGGGCTTTTTCATTTAAATGGAGGAAGCTGCCATGTCTACCTCTATAAGCAAAAATATTAATCATCCACCGTCTGGTTTTAATCCACACGCTCCTGATCCTGCATCTGAATGTATTGTTATCAGGGGAAGGAGCATTTCTGCTCAATCTTATTCACCAGCCAAAAACCTGAAAATGGGAAAACCACATTGGTGGAGTGCCTTCTTGGGGACCCAGAGAACTCTGAGCTGATGCTTTCTTATTGTTTTCTTTCTTTCTTAAAAAAAAAAAAAAAAAGATGAACAAATGTGAATTTCAGAGGGTCTGGAGGGAAAAAAAAGAAACAGCTCAAGTTACAGGTCCCTTGTCTCTTGGATTGACACTATCCTCGGGGGAATTAGCACTTTCCTTTCTGTATTTCCCAAAGGGGCTCCACCAGGCCACCTGATTGACATCAGCCTGTCAGAGGCGCCCAGGTGCATCCCTTCCAAGTATTTACAAATGAAACGGCAAGCCCAAACAGCCAGTCTTTGCCTCTGGTCTCCATTCTTCTGGTTTGTGCTTTGCTAGCAGTAAAAGCAGGGACTAAAAGGGCGTCTGTGTGAGTCTAAGCATGCTTCTCCCACTGTCTGCGCTGAGACCCTTCCCTCCGGTCAGGCTCTCCCTAAAAGGGGTCTCCAAGCCAATACGTGGGCTTAAGGGCCTTCGAAGCCATTAGTCACCACCCTTGCAGTCTCACTCCCAACTGCGAATGGGGCCACCCGTGACACAAAATTCTGGCAAGATGAGGGGACTAGGCAAGAGCAGAAGAAACCACAATACGCCGGAGACTCCCAGGAGAACAATGACTAGTACTGGTAGGGAACAGACTGACAGAGCAGACAGACTCTAACCAGGCCTCGTTCTGTTTTCGATGCAACACAAATGTTTTCCATTAGAAGTTCCTTGCCCCACAAACACTCATACATGCGGCTATGAAATCCACATACTTAACTTCTGCTTTTCTGGCACTCTGACCCCACTACCTCTCCTGTTCCTCTGGAACGGAGCAAAGTGGAGAGTGAAGAGATTCCAAAATTCCCAGGACAAAGGTAAGGTGGGGAAGAGAATCAGAATAAGCAGCATGCTAAGTACCATCTACCATGAGTGTGACTGAGCAGGCTAAAGGGAAGAAGGGAGGAAACGAGGCCTTTTTTTTGCCAAGAGAGAAACAAGTCCGGTCGAGCTCTGGCTCTCATTGGTTGGCTCCCAGGCTTTCAAGCTTAAAGTCTGGCTTTACTTTCTAGTAAAGTCTGCAGCTGATCATCATCGGGAGGTGTCAGTCGCCATTAAAAGCAAAGCAGGCAAAACCCTCTGAAAACTCATTACAAAGTCTGTGAAATTCTAGTGTTGAGCAGTCAAGGAACACTGGCTGATCAGTACGCCGTATTTCAAACGCTCAGAATCAGCTGAGTAGGGCAACTGTGAGAAGAAGCTGAACTAGAAACCTTAAGCCATCAGTAACCAACCTCCCACCATCTGCAGAGTCAGGTCCAGGTTCACTTCTACTCCCAGTCACAGAGGTGGTGACATGTGGATGTCAGACTAATTAATCTCTTCCCTAAAAAACAAAAGACAACTACAACAAAAGGGAAAAAAAGGAAACAAAATACCAGGGAAAATAAACCACAAATAAGTAAGAATTTGAAGAAATAAAATAAAAAGAATGCTGAAAAGGAGGGGAAAAGTAAAATTTTTAAATGATATGTAAGAAATAAAAGGAAATCCCCTATTCAGGCAGCTCTGGAGTTCCCTAATTGCACAAGAGCAAAGGACAACCCCCCAACGTGGATGCCTCGTTAAGCAATTGCTCAACCTACACTCATTGTGCAATTCCAACCTTCTAAAACTTTTGCTGCACATATGAAAACCACGTTTTCCACTGGCCTCTAGAATTAAGAACAGTTTCTCATTTTTCTCTTCTTCACTTTAGAGGGGGCTGTGTCCATGAGCAAAAAAAATAAAACCCAACTATTGCTAGATAAGCATTCACTACAAATGAGGTTTTACATTGTTTCATCTGCTTGCTTCTGAGTTTACTGGTAGTTAAGAAACATTTGGATTTTTTCCTTAGGCAGCTAAAGATTCATTTTTCCTGCCACAGACAATAGTGATATCACAAAAAATTGTCCACAAAAACATCAAACCTTTCAAAAATCTTTGTTCTAAGTGACTGCAGTTCTGGAAGATATGCAGCAGTTAGAAGTGGCGGTTCTTTCTTTACAGCCAAAATTCCAACAGAGGCCTGCATAGCTCACAGTGTCGCTCACTAATCACAAACTTTTCTTTTCAGAGAAATCAAGTTAAACAATTAATAAGAACAATAATCAGTATACACCAAGATGAAGAAAGTGTAACAAGAAAACCCAGTGGCCACACAGAAAAAGACAGACAGATCTGACTCTATAAAGTTTAAGTCATACATTGTAAAAAATATAAACAAGATTATAAAACAAGTTACAAATCAGGAGAAAATATCTGCAACATATAAAACTACCTACAGTATATTAAGGACTCCTGCATATCAAACAGGATAATAAAGAATATGCAAGTGGGCATGGTCATAAATATATATATGTGCAAGTCAGAGAAGAAAAAACATAAACATACCATAAACATATGGAAAGATTCTTTATTCCACTAGTAAACAAGTGCAAGTCCAAGTGAGATACATTTTTAAACCTAGAAAATTAGCAGAAACTGAAATATAATAATAAAGAGTATTGGTGAGCGTATGAAGAAACAATGTGTATAGTGTTAATAGGAGTGTCAACTGGTATGGTCATTTTGAAGAGCAATTTGGCAGTATTTGTCAACATAGTAATATGTATATTTTTTTTGACAAAGCAATTCCACTCGTAAGAATCTATTCCACAGAAACAGTCCTGTAAGTATACAGAGACTTAACGCAAGCATAATGAAGTTCATTTCAGCACTGTATGTAATAACAAAAATTGGACATAACTCAGTTATCATCTGAAAGATAGATAAATATACCTATACAATCAAACGTGATGCAACTTGAAAAATGGTATAGATCTATATGAACTGAGGTAGAAACAGTTCAAGGTATTTTGAAAACAAAAAATATTGGTAATATATACATAGCATGCATTTGAAATTTATTAGAAAAATCAACACTCTGCTACTAAACTGCTAATAACAATCATCTTTCGAATGGAGGAACTTATATTCTCATGTTCTATAGTCTATATTATTTTAATATTATTGCAGAGAGCATCAACTACTTTTGTAATTATCAAGTAAAAACAGGAGCTTCCCTGGTGGTCCAGTGGTAAAGAATCCACCTGCCAATGTAGGAGACATGGGTTCGATCCCCGGTCTGGGAAGAGTGCACACGCCACAGGGCAGCTAAGCCCGTGCACCACAACTACCGAAAGCCTGTGCTCGAAAGCCCGGGAGCCACAACTACGGAAACCCACGTGCCCCAGGGCTCATGCTCCGCAACAAGAGAAGCCACCTCTATGAGAAGCTCGAGCCCTGCGGCTAGAAAGCAGCCCTCGCTCGCTACAACTAGAGAAGAGCCCTTGCTCACCCCAACTAGAGAAAAGCCCGTGCAGCAACAAAGACCCAGCACAGCCATAACTAAATAAAGCAGAACAGTAAAAAAAAAAACAAAAAAGTAAAGACAGTCCAACTTATTTTTCTGACCACGATGGTAATGGACTGGTCCTCACCCCATAAACAGCTCTAAAATATATAAGGTAACTATTTTTAGGCAGTGCTCAACAGGCAGTGCAAGACACTGATCCCTGAGGGAAAAGACTCATGAAATGAGCCTGCAATCACTCCATCCTCTGCTTGGGGATAATTTTCCAACCATGACAGAGAAAGCTGAATCCCAAGGATATTATGATTGTCCTGAGGAGACAGAGAACAGAATTTGAGGCAGCTGAAAGGGCTGAATCTGCGAGTAAGGAAATGAACAGAAAGAAGCTGTGCAAAGAAAGGGCTTGAAGTCCATGTGGGAGTCCTCAGTGCACAAGTACGTGAAGGCTAGACTGTACATATGTAGGCCAAGATGACCAGGGCTTACCAGACGGCAGCCGCTCCACGGCTAAAAGTGGGAAAGAAAGCTATTAGAGGTGGTAGCTCAGGGGTAAGGAATCCACCTGTGATGCAGGAGATGCAGGTTCAAATCCCTGGGTCAAGAAGATCCCCTGGGGAAGGAAATGGCAGTATTCTTGCTTGGGAAATCCCACGGACAGAGGAGCCTGGTAGGTTACAGACCATGGGGTCGCAAAGAGTCAGATACGACTTAGCGACTAAACAACAACATCCCTTGAAAACCACCTGAGATTCCAGAGAGGCCACATTCTAGATTTAGACCTAACCTGAATGTGCACTAATTGTTCCTAAAACCCAGCCTAAAGCAACACTGGCAGAGGAGATGGGGCTTGGAAGCTGATTGTCACCAAGTCAGTGGGGCTTGAGAAACATCCTAGGTTCCGACACAGCTGCACTGATAATGTATAAAAGCTAATCCTATACCAGTTCAGGAGGATCAAGCAGTAATATAACTGCCTCTTAAAAAAGAACCACAAAGAATACTCTGCAGAGGAAGGTTAACAAAGTCCAGAATCTCTTTAACAAATTATCCACAATGTCCAGTGATTTTAAACAAAATATTCACAGGACAAAATCTCATAAGGCTTTGTGTCCAGAGTCTAGAAAGAACTTTTACAACTCTATTAGAAAACAATTTTTAAAAATGGGCATGAAATTTGGACACTTCTTAAATGAAGATCTATGAATTGCTAATGAACACATGAAAAGCTCACCATTAGGAAAACACCAACTAAAATTAAAATGAGATACGTGAGAATGGCTAAAATAATAAAAACTAGAAATACAAATGTCAGCAATGATGCAAAGCAACCAGAACTCTCATCCATTGCTAGTGGGAGTAAAATGGTGCAACCACTTTGGAAAATAATTCAGTAGTTTAAGAAAGTCATTTATATAGGGCAGAGCAATTCTATTGATATTTCTAGCAATTTACCCCAAAGAAATAAAAACATTTGTTCACAAAAGATAGTACATTAATGTTTACAGTATCTTTACTCCTAACATTGAAAGATAAGGCAACCCAAATGGCCATGATCAAGTGGATGGATAAACAGACTGAGATACATCCATTGGCAGGTGGATTCTTTACCACTGTGATACCTGAGAAGCCCTCTATAAATCACAGTCACTGATATAAACTGAAAGGATGGATGTAAATGGAAGTGATAATTAGTAGTTCTATAAATTTATATACAATTAGTAAAGAGGTAAGAGAGAGCACACAAAAAAAGGTGAGGGAGGGCAACAACGAGCAGAGAGAAATACATAATACAAAAGATTAGTGCCAAAGGGCCACCAGCGAAATGAGTCATCATACAAACTGGCCCATCAACGTATTATACCTCAAGTGAGAAGAGGCAAAAAGAAAAAGAAAGACAGAGGACTTCTCTGGTGGTTCAGTGCTTAAGAATCTATGTGCCAATGCAGAGGACACAGGTTTGATTCCTGGTCCAAGAAGATCCCACATGCCACAGGGCAACTAAGCCCACGAGTCACAACTAGAGAGCTCATGCTGCTGCTGCTGCTGCTGCTAAGTCACTTCAGTCGTGTCCGACTCTGTGCGACCCCACAGACAGCAGCCTACTAGGCTCCACCGTCCCTGGGATTCTCCAGGCAAGAACACTGGAGTGGGTTGCCATTTCCTCCTCCAATGCATGAAAGTGAAAGTGAAGTCGCTCAGTTGTGTCAGATTCTTTGCGACCCCATGGACTGCAGCCCACCAGGCTCCTCCGCCCATGGGATTTTCCAGGCAAGAGTACTGGAGTAGGGTGCCATTGCCTTTTCCACTAGAGCCCCTTATACAGTATCTAGGGCCCCTTTGATTAAACAGGCAAAACAGTGAAGGAAATAAACACAGTTCATAGTTTATTTCTAAACACCTGACTGGAAACAATTTTTCCTTAGATATCTACAGGCCAATAGAGAAGGAATTGCAAGAAGGAGAAATAATTCAAAGGGTGAAAAAAAGAGATCTTATCCAGCATGGTATGACAAAGGAACATACATGTTTTAGTGCCTAAAAACTAGAGAGTACTCTCCCTTCCAAGTTTCAAAAAGCTCTTATCTTATTCAGTATAAAAATAAAACACCTCTTGTATGAGGGTAACCAAAGAAAGCTCAAAAGTTATTCATAAAAAACCTTTACAAATCATTAAGAAAAAATGGATGAGCATTCTAATCATAAAATGGGCAAAGAACATAATTTATAAAATACGATACCAATACATATACTCAGTAAGCATAACACTAGGGAAAAAAAACACCCTATTAGTAAACAAAGAATGAAAATCAAAACAATGAGATGCTATTTTCGCTCATCTTTGGCTTAGTTACAAAAAATCAAACTATTCATGGTTAGTGAGGATGCTAGATAACAGAGATGATATTCTGCAGTTTACACAGCTATAAACTTTTCTGGAGGGCAATTTGGCATTATTTATCAAAAGTCTTAAAAATCTGTATACCCTCTTTGACCTAGTAATTGTTTCTTTCTTTTCTCAAAGATTATTTATTTTGTGGCTGCACTGGGCTTTCGTGGCTGTCCGCGGGCTTTTCTCCAGTTGTGGTGAGCGGGGCCTACTCTCCTGTTCCTGAGCTCAGGCACCAGGGCATGAGTGGGCTTCAGCAGCTGGGGCTTGTGGGCTCTAGAGCGCAGGCTCAGTAGTTGTGGTGCACAGGCTTCGCTGCTTGGTGGTGTATGAGATCTCCCCAGTCTGGGGATGGAACTCATGTTCCCTGCGTTGGCAGGCACTTCTTAACCACTGGACTACCAGGGAAGCCCTGACCTAGTAATTCTACTCAAAAATTTACCTTATGAACTGATTAAAAAAAAATATGTAAAGACTGTTTGAGATAGCACCATTTACAAAAGTGAAAAATCAGTAACTTTCTAAATGTCTTATTGAGGACTAAAATATCATGGTATGTCCATACATGTTAATATAATGCAGTCATTAAAGTTCACATTACAAGTGAATATGGAACTATATCCAGGATACATCTACTGCTAAATGACCAAAGCAGATTACAAAACAATATATGTACTTTCACTATAGTTCTGTTCAAAAGCAAAAAACTTCACATGTATCTCTCTGTCCATCCATCTATCCAACCAGGATAGAAGACAGGAAGATCAAGAGATCTTTCTTTCCTGAATACTAATATTGATTTTTCCAATATTGCTTCAAAGGAACATCTATTTTATAAAACAAAGACTTTAATAATTTTAAAAAACTTAAAAGCATACGCTTCTGAGTTAAATAACTCTACTTTCAAAATCCCAACTGAAGTGACCAAACTGAATACACAGAGCACAGCCCCCACTCCCCACAATGCCTCCTTTGTCAATCACGTTCACAGCAAGGGCCACGGAATCTAGCATAGCGCCTGACACATAGCAATCAACAGCTGTTAAATGGGAGAATGCTATTCATCTGCCATAAACCTTACGGAATTACTGCCAGGTGGATGGAGGATAGCTAGAAACAGGTCATGAAGAGCCAATCCACAGCTTCCCTTCCTAAGAGAGCAACTTAAAAAAAAAAGTTTACTTTGCTTGATGTCAGTATATAGACCGGAGAAGGCACTTGGCGACCCACTCCAGTACTCTTTGCCTGGAGAATTCCAGGGATGGAGGAGCCTGGTGGGCTGCCGTCTACGCGGTCGCACAGAGTTGGACACGACTGACACGACTTAGCAGCAGCAGCAGCAGCAGTATATAGACATGGAATTGATTTTTGTATACCGACTTTATATCCAACAACTTTGCTAAACTCACTTATTAATCTGAATAATTTATCCTTATTTTCTACATATGAATCACATTATTTACAAAGATAGTTGTTTTTTTCTTTTCTTTCCAATTGTCTTTTTCGTACTTTTTCTTATCTTACTGTATTGGCTAGAACCTTCAAAATAAGCTGAATGAAATGTAATTAATGACTCTTGTCTCGTCCTATTTCTTGACATTCTTGGTGGTAATAACAGCTGTTCACCGTGTGATCAGTCTTTTTGTTTTACATATTCCCATATGCATATTTCATAATTTAAAAGGCAAAATAAAAAGAAAGCAGAAAGAGAAGAAACTATGAAGAACCTGGCAAAATTCTTCAGTATGGAAGAGTCAACTAGTTTCCTACTGCTGCTGTTAACAAGATACCACAAATTCAATGACTTAAAACAACATAATTTATTATTTTATAGGCTGGGAGATGAGAAGTCCTATAATCAAGGTGTTGGCAGGGCTCTTCTTTCCAGACACTCTGTGAGAAAAATCTGTTTCCTTGTCGTTTCTAGTGTCTGGAGGTCACCTGGCATTCCAAGGCTCATGGTCCCTTCCTCCATCTTCAGGGCCAGCAGCATACTATTTCCAAATCTCTCTCTCTGACTTCTGGTTCCATCACCACGTCTCCCTTTTCTGACCCTGACCCTCCTGCCTCCTTGTACGGACCTTCGTGAATATGTTAAACCGCCTGGAAAATCCAAGGTCACGTTCCCATCTCAACATCCCTAACTTAAACACATCTCCAAAGGCCCTCTGCCTTGTAACATAATTTATTTAACAGGTTTTGGGGAACAAGATGTGGCCCATCTTTGGGGGAGGGTATTATTCTGCCTACCACAAAATGTGAAGATGTGGGGGCAGATGCAGAATACCACTTGGAAGACTTTTCGCAGCTACAGATTAGTACCATTCACAATCAGCAGTTTAGAGAGGCCCCGAAAAATGTAAATGGGAAGTGGCCAGAGGGTAGAATTTCTTCTTGACATGGTAGGCCACAGCTCTGGGAAGGAGGTCAGAAACTGCCTTATCATTTAGGTGAAACAAAAACTGGACATGGGATGCTAGCTCTCTAAGTAGCTCCATTATACACAGGACAGAAATACAGAGAATAAATTCACATGTTGAGAATGCACGCCACCTGGCCTCCTCCCCATGCATGCCCTTCAGGGTGGTGACTTGGTAGCACAAACCTGTATCAACCAAATTTAGACCTGAGAAGGGGATTTTAAATAATATCTGTAGACAAAGAAGGCATCCAGTGAGAATCTACCTAACCTGTTATGGACAAAATATCAGAATTGAGTAAACCTTTAAAGAAACATAAATGGCCAGAACTGGATTGCAGAAATACAAGCTTGGGACCTAAGGAAAACAGCCTGAAACGTAAAAAAAGGGAATGGAGCATGCAAAGAGGGAGAGAAACCGAATACTTGGAGGAAAGATGTTAGATGAAAAAGACAGTATCTGCTTTATTCTCACACTGGATTGGATTTTTAAAATCACAGATTTTGTAAAGTATGCTAAAAAAAATGATAAAAACAAAAATGATAAAAGAGACCTGGATAAAAGGCAGGCAAAAATATAAAAATTCCAGGATAAGACAGGGAAATAACATAAGGAGACAAATAATGCAACAGAAGATTTAAAAAACTGAATTAGAAGCAGTGAAGAATAGAATCAACACTATAAAAATCTGAACCAACTACAGAGAGGAAAAACTTGAGAAGCCTTTTGAGGCTGTAGAGGTAAAAGCAAAATAAATAAATAAATAAATAAAATGATGACAGAAAGATATGTGGAGGGCAAAGAATAGAGATCTAACATACACGTCAGGAGGAAAGAAATTACCAAAGAAAAGAACAAACACATTAGTAATCAAAGACACGAGACATGAAAACTTTTCTGATCCAAAGATAGAACTGATTTGCTTATTAAAGAGCTCATTATATGCCATACAACATTAAACTACAGAGCCCAACATCTAAACAAATCCTCATATAATTTGAAATTCAAGATTTAAGAAGCTGTAAGTTACCCATGCTGTATGGGGGAAAAAAAAAAAAAGTAAATCTACAAAAGAAGAAAAGTAAGACTTCTCTTCATTTTTTCCTAACTGCTAATGCAATGGAATAATAGCTATTGTTTTAAAGGGGAAAAAAGTTGACCTAAGTTAAGTTGCCATTCATGTGCAAGGGCAAAATAAGAACACTTTCAAAACACAAGTGTTCAGATAGCAGCCATGAAGAATGTCATTGATATATTGTTTAATGAAAAGAACAAAGTAAGGAAGAGAATGTATACCACACTATCATTTTGATCATATATGTATATATGTTTATAAATATATTTCAATGGGCATAGAAGTGGTATAAAAAGACAAATATCGAATTGTTAACAGTGGTTATCCCTAGATCGTGACTTTTGCCTATACATTTTTGTGAACTGTTTGATTCTTTTGCATATATATATATATTACTGTATTTTACAAAAATCACCTTAATTTTTAAAAAGCCTTCATGTTATCTTTGCTGGGAAAAATTCTATAATGTCCATTTCTAAATAACAAATAAGTCAAAGTAAAGAAGATAAAAATGGGACAGCCACAGAATAAACAGACTAAAAACTGAGAACTGAAAACATTTAAAATAAATTTCAAATAATTATAAATTTAGAAACAAAATACAACTGTGTGAAAAAGAAAATACATATTGTAAGCAGTCCTAATTTCTACATCTTAAATATAGGATAGTCAACTGACTTTTCCCCCCCCTTTCATTCTTGATGTTGATACTCAGAGAATAGAAGATTATGTCATGTTTTTCAAAAAATTAGCCCCACTTAAAATGAATATTTTCCAGATCACCAAAAAACAAAGGCAACTTTTGTCCCCAAACTATGTATGTATGTATACGTTTGTGTGCGTATATATATAAAAACAAGGATTTTTTTTTAAAAAAGCACAAAACAAGAAGCATATGCTATATGATTCCAATAGTATTAAAGGAAAAGAATACACACGTATAAGCATGCGGGGGGTGGAGACTGAGAGGACACATACGAAACCTTAACACTAGCTAATTTTAGGTGGTAGTTTGTAGGTGATTTTAATTTTCCTGTGCTTTTCTATACTTTCTATTTAAAATGTTTGCATAATTATGTGTACAACAAGCAACTTGCCAAAACTGTCATTTAAGAAATGGACAAGCCAATGGTTTCAAAAGTTGGACAGTTTAAACCTCATTTTTAACCTCAATTATGTATTAATGACAGTTTCCTGGGATCCTACATTCAGACAGAAAGCAAAGATGACTGTAAGGATGAATGGGATATGCTTGTGAGATGTCTAACTTCATCCCTGGTGGCTCAGAGGTAAAGAATCTACGTGCAACGCAGGAGATGTGGCGACATGGGTTCGATCCCTGAGTCAGGCAGATCTGCTGGAGAAGGAAATGGCAACCCGCTCCAGTGTTTTTGCCTGGGAAATTTCATGGAGAGAGAAGCCTGGTGGCTACAGTCCATGGGGTTACAAAAGGGTCGGACACAACTGAGGGGACTAAAAAACATCACCTTATAATACAATCTCTCTCTCTTAATCAAGCTTAACAGTTGCCCCAGCATTAACTTGTTGGAAAGTTCTTCACTGAGTTCTTGGGTCAGATAACAACATGGGAATGAAGACGCAGAAGATCACACAAGTTAGCCTACTTGGGGAAGCCAGAATGAGGATAGCTTACTTCATTACTTATGACATAAATGATTTGGTTCTCATTAAATGGCTAGAGCTTCAGAGCCTAAGAAAAGAAACAGCCTGTCACTAAATAAATCCTTGTTCAGTACTACCTATAGCTATACAGTCACATGCATGCTTTTTAGATAATTAAGCTTTTTTGATATAGACTAACATATAACATGAACTCAACAGGTTTCTCCTAAAACAATTTCCTTTTTACCACTTCTCCTATCTGCCCACAGGGTTACTGGGGTTTCAGTGAGGAAATATGTGTAAAGAGCTTAGCACGCCTGGAACCTGACCAGTTGACTGCAAAACCTTAAGTGAAGTGAAGTAAAGTTGCTCAGTCGTGTCCTACTCTTTGCGACCCCATGGACTGTAGCCTACCAGGCTCCTCCATCCATGGGATTTTCCAGGCAAGAATACTGGAGTGGGCTGCCATTTCCTTCTCCAGAGGATCTTCCCAACCCAGGGATTGAACCCAGGTCTCCCGCATTGCAGGCAGACGCTTTACCATCTGAGCCACCGGGGAAGCCACCAGGGAAGCAAAATCTTAAACTTACTATTATTATGGTTTGATTACTTTTTCAATCACTTATGCTTATTCAGTATAATGCAGCAAAAAGGACACAGGGTTTTAAAACTTGTTCTTATGGAAATTTTCATATATGTACAAAAGTGGAATACTATTAATATAAGAAACTCCATGTACCCACCCAATGTGAAGAGCTGACTCACTGGAAAAGACCTTGATGCTGGGAAAGATTGAAGGTAAATGGAGAAAGGGGTGGCAGTGGATGAAATGGTTAGATAGCATCACCGACTCAATGGACACGAATTTGCACAAACTCCAGTAGATAGTTAAGGACAAGGAAGCCTGGGGTGCTGCAGGCTATGGGACTGAAAAGAGATACAATTTAGCAACTGAACAACAGCAAAAACCCACTATTCAGATTTAATCACGATCAACATTTGGCCTTTTTCCCCCCATCTACACTCCTATCCACCTTCCTTCCTCCCCAGGTTATTTTGAAGCAAATCCTGGATGTCAAATCATCCGTAAGGATGTGATATTCTGAAGTCATACAGACAAGGATTCTAAACCTCACATAGCGACATGGCCCTGGGTAAAATACTAAACCTCTGAATTAAGGTGCCGAGCAGCCACTCATGAACTTAACATGACTTTCTCCTGCTGCTGCTGCTGCTGCTAAGTCGCTTCTGTGTCTGACTCTGTGCGACCCCACAGATGGCAGCCCACCAGGCTCCTCTGTCCATGGGATTCTCCAGGCAAGAACACTGGAGTGGGTTGCCATTTCCTCCTCCAATGCATGAAAGTGAAAAGTCAAAGTGAAGTCGCTCAGTTGTGTCCGACTCTTAGCGACCCCATGGACTACACCCTACCAGGCTCCTCTGTTCATGGGATTTTCCAGGCAAGTGTACTGGAGTTGGGTGCCACTGCCTTCTCCATCACTTTCTCCTAGCTGGCTCTCATGTTCAGTGTCGGCGATATTTCTGTCTACATGTAACCAGCTCCACTCTGTTGCTTTTACCGTAACCCATACTCTCTATCTCACTTTTGAATAATTCCAACAGCCACCTGTTTTCTCAACCTCTTGTTCATCCCATGCCTGGGTTTTCTATTACGGTTTGTTTCTTTTAGGCAGAATATTAACCCTGAAAGATGTTCAGCAAATCAAAAAGATCAAGGGTGAAGCAAGTTTGGGAAAGGTAGCAAAGGCTATCCTCCTTGCAACATACATGACATTAGAAGTTCCAAAAAGTCCTGCAGTAACGGCTTCTGTCTAATACTGTGTTACTCTAATTTACATGATTGTGGAACTTTTTTTCACCTGACTATTAAGAACCCATAAAACTAGAGTTTCTTGGAATTTACTTGGGAAATACAGTGATCGGTTAATGCCAAGTCAGTGCTCCTTGAGCAATGCCTTCGGTGGGAAACTACCAATTCAATAAAATTTCAAGAGTTCCTCCTTAACTACAGATGCAAATGAACTTGTTTGCTTGTCACATCTTTGTGTATGCCACAAGTTATCTTCCAAACTAGGTGGGTGTCTGCCTTACACGTCTGAATCTCTCTTGCTGTGCACACAGGAGTGGTGTAGGTCTGCTCAGTGAGCGCCTGTCTAGTGCACATCCAGGCTGGGCCAAACGTGACCATGCTCGACCACGATGAAATTCTCATGTTGCCACTACAAAGTCCTTGAGATACTTTACATTTCTTAGTCGTGAACACCAGAAGCTGGAGAAGATGTCTGTCTTCTTCAGATATCCAAAAGGTTGAGAGTCCCTAAAGAGGTCCCCATATCGATACTGATCTTCCAGGTCGGTGGTGGAGATACTTCATAAGAGCTGATCATCACTCTTCGCTCCTTTCTTGAGCCTCAGTTTTCTCTTTTATAAAATGAAGGTACTAATACCTACTTGGCAGGCACTTTGTGTGGACTTAAATACTGGACAGAAGTAGCTTGTCCAGGGACTGACACATGCTAGATATTCAAGAGATGTTATTTTTCTCTGCCATGGAGAGAAAGAGAGAAAAGGGCACAGGAAGGCATGTAGCATCTTAAATAGGGTAGCCAGGGAAGACCTCTCCAACCAAGGTGGCATTGAGAAGGGCGTGAGAGGGCAACACAGTGCTCTGGGGACAGGGTGTTCCAGGTTACGAGGAAACCAAGTGCAAAGACCCTGAGTGTGCGGCTGGTCTGAGGACCAGCAAGGATGCCAACGTGACTAGGGCATACCGGGCACAAGCCAAGTAGCAGGAGCTGGACCAGAGAGTCCATAGAGAAGGGACACGATCTTACTGGTGCTTGAAAGAGATCATTCTGGGCTTTCCAGGTGGTCTAGTGGTTAAGAATTCACCTGCTATATAGCAACATGAGTCAGCCATAGGTATATGTTATGCCCCCTCTCTCTTGAACCTCTCTTCCAAATTAACACAATATTGTAAAGCAACTGTCCTCCAAATAAAAAAAATAAATTTAAAAAAAAAAAACACCAAGAATTTGCCTGCCAATACAGGGCACATGGGTTCAACCCCTGGTCCAGGAGGATCCCACATGCCATGGAGCAACAAACCCCGTGCACTACAACTACTGAGCCAGGGCTCTAGAGCCCAGGAACTGCAATTACTGAAGCCCACGCACCTAGAGCCCGTGCTCCACAACAAGAGAAGCCACTGCAATGAGAAGCCTGTGCACCGCAACTGGAGAGAGCTGGCGTGTGGCAACGAAGAGCCGGCACGACCAAATATAAAATAAATAAATAGAAACAAAGAGATCCTTCCAGTGGCTGTGTTGGAAATAGACTGGAGAGCAGGAGGAGGGAGGAGCTAGAGAAACTAATCAGAAGGCATTTCACTGAATCGAACTAGGGTGCAGTGGTAAGAAAGCACTGTATGTGTTTATTTTGAAGGTAAAGAAGACTTGGATCGCTGACAGATTAGATATGGAGGTGTGAAAAGAGAGGAGCCAAGAATAACCCCAAGAATTTTGACATGAGCAGCCCCAAAGTCAGAGCTGCCATTTATCAAGATGAGAAGACTGAAGACAGCTCAGGTTTGGAGGAGAAAGAAATTCCAAAGTCTGGATGTGGAGATGTTGTATTAGACATGCCTATTTCACAGTCCTTGAGGTGGAGACTACCTTCAGACTACCTGAGTCTCAGTGAGCTGCGACTGCCCTGGGCAGCCTGAGGGCACGGACCACGGGCTGAGGGCACGGACCACGGGCTTGGTGTTCTTCTTGCCAGTCATGTACTTAGCACATGCTGTTGTACATCATATACTGTATCATACACATGTATCATATGCTCACACTAAAGCTGGGAGAGGGGTTTCCCTGGTAGTCCAGGGGTTAGGATTCTGCACTTCCACTGCAGGAGGCACGGGTTCGACTACTGGTGAGGGAACTAAGATTCCACATGCCACACAGTGAAAGGCTTAGCAAGTCTAAAGCTGGTTCGGACTCCTTCTGTGTTCTTCACTGAAAGGCAGTTAACCCAATAGCCAATTTCCAAAAGCACCCCCAGAGTCAAGACCACCCTATGATCACAGAAGAACAGGACGTACTAGGATTCCCCTGGCCCAAGTTGCCCAGTTTCTCTTCCAACTCTTCCAACTGAACATCTTCCATAAAGTCTGCACTGTGTTAGCTGTCCTCAGCCTCACACACTACAACTCCCCGTCAGTATTCCCTCTGGAGACTAGAACAGCAGGACTTTATTCCAACTTTTTGCTAGAAAAATATAAAATGAGTATTTCTCTAGTATTTCTCTAGAAAGAAAGGTTCTCACATTCCCCGTATTAGTCATTAACTGCATTTAAACTCCATTGATATGTCAATGTCGAGACCTTTATCTGCTTACAGAAATTTAACCAAAGGGAATATATAAAAAAAATTCTACAAGGAATCACTTCACTGATTATCGTAGTTCAGAAATTCAGGACAGGCCCTTTGTTCAATAAAGCAAAGACTGGTTAAAGAAATCTTTGCATAGAAATGAATACTAAGTGATCCTCAAACATGATTCCATTTAAGAATACATTAAAAAATACAAATGAAAAAAGCAGAGTACAGGGACCTCCCTGGTGGTCCAGTGGCTATGACTCTGCGCTTCCAATGCAGGGGGCCAGAGCTCTATCCCTGGTCAGGGCACTAGATCCCACAGGCCCCAGCTTAAGGTTCCTCATGTCACAACTAAGACCCAGCGCAGCCAAATAAATTTTTAGAAGCAGAGCACAAATAACATGTACAATATGACCCTTAGTTGTGTTTAAAAAAAGTGTGTGCATATACTCAAGTTAAATATGACTGTATATAATCAGCAAAAACAACAGTTGTATTACCACTGGGTAAAGGGAGTTGTGGATACATTTTTTTCCTTTTCACTTGTCTGCAAGGAACACAGATCCTTTTTTCACAAAGATGAGTTAAAAAAATTTACATGCAACATAAAATCTCTCATATTTGTAGTTTATGTTTGGATTTTAACTTTTACTATCTGACATTAAAACGACGACAAAAAAATCTACCTGCCTTTCTATACATACTTCATCTAGCTCAAAAGCTTTCCTTCTGAGAAGCCACTTGTGGGACTCTCCCCAAAAGGCTCTCCCCTAGGGGATGTGACACCAACAACTCCGCACAGGGGTCAGTCACAGGGATCCCCTGCTTGGCATAGGAGACCCTGCTCCGGGGGTCTGTGGGCGCGACTTCCCCAGCCCAGCAACTGCTGCACGGGAATGGGAAGCAGAAAGGACGGCTCTACTCTCCACACCTGGCCGCAGCCCCAACTGTTATGCAGAGACTAAGAGCTCCACAGTCCCCACCAGGGCAACAGGCAATGGGCTTTGTTTTCTATAAACAGACAGACAAGGAAAAAGTTCAGGTTAAAACGCGGTCCTCAGAGGAAGAAAAATAGAAACCAGGCAGCGGGGAATGCTTCATATTCCTAAAAGCTTTTTTTGTAAGTTAACACATGGTGTCTGCTTCTCTCTAGTCACCTATTTATCACTCTCCTCCTCAGAGAAGGGAAAAAGCCCTGGCTGTTTTCCTAGTGCAGAGTTTTGTGGCTGGGGGGAAGGATGAAGGGGGGAGGAAGGAGGGTGCCTTAAGCATGATGCAAACCATTTGGAGCTGAGTGAGAGCACTGCCAACACAAGCTGCACTATTTAAACAAGTGAGGAAATGATCGTATATACAACATGCCAGCGAGCGCACACACACACCAAAGGAAGTCGAGAGGGCTTTTTTTTTTTAGGACACGGAGCTGGATGTCAGCGGCTAAAAGGTCGATATTTTCCCTTAACACCCTCCTCAATGACTTAATCATGTTCCGTTTGCACAGAAAACTTCCCAAGAATAAAAAAGTCTGGAGAATTGAGAGGAGGGGTGAATGGGGGAGGGATGTTTGGCCTGGGGCTGACCTTATCCGAGGTTTTCTCCACGTAGCAGGGGTCCTGAGGGGCAGCCAGCAAGGGGACAAAGCCCGAGAGAAGCCGATCCTCTTCCAAGATGAGGAGGGTGAGGTCATCGTCCGGGTCCTTGTACAGTGGCACCTCAGACTGATTCACTGCAGTCAGTATGTTACAGAAGTCAGCCAGCGTCGACCACACATCCACAGGAACCCTGCGAGAAAGGAGGGAAGACAAGAAGAGCAGCTCTAGAGAGGGACCAGTTCAAGCCGTCTAAGCACTTGTGGGCAGGGACATGCTTGTGGCAAATGCCGTCTATGGCTGGCATCTGCCAGGAAATCTAACCCAAAGAGCTCAGAGACAAAACTGTGCCCGTGGCAGTAATCTGGTGGGTGGGTGTGTGTGTCCATCTCTGCAAAGTTGAAATTGATTAGGGGGACGCTTTTAATCCTAACCAGAAAGGAAAAAGAATTTAGAGAATCAGTTGCCTAATGCAGGTCCTGTCACCTTTCCAGACAGTGTGCCTGAGACACTTACTCAAACATTCAAGACAACCAGTGCCTGAGGCGGCTCCCAGAATTCCCCTGCTCCTGTCCAGCCAAGTATATGCCACACAGACAGCAACACTACGCCAATCTCTCCTCCTCCTACACAGCCAGAGGGACCAGACACACCAGGCAACGAGTCACGTGGTTGTTGCCTCCCACCCCAGTCCCCTACAGTGGTTTAGAGATCTCTTCCTATAGGTAAGGAGGAAAACAATCAAACACACCCAACAAAAACCTCATTCCTGGCCTGCCAAGACCCTCCTGGGAAGGAAAAGCCACCCACGCATTTCGGCAGGTGAACAATATCAATACTGTCTCGGCCACCACTCTCCCCCTCCTCTCCCACACAAGCGGAAGGTAACATACAGGGTGACCAACTCTTCTGGTTTGCCTGGGACTGTCCCAGTTTTAGCACTGAAAGTCCCAGGTCGCCAGAAACCCCTCAGTCTTGGGCAAACTGGGTTGGCTGCTCACCCTAACTGCGTATCACCAGGTCCTGGTCGAACATGCTAAGAACTCCTGAAAAGAAAAAGTCCGGCTCACCCCAGTTTGAACTTCAGAGCCAAATCAGAAAAAGGAGGTTCATTTCTCTGTCACTGTCATTTGTCAAAACTCTCCTGTGGCTCACATCCCTGCTTTGGTGAGTGCTAAGGATCCTTAGAGCTTTCTTTTTTCGTCTGTAGCTCTAACAGTCAAACTGTGGTCAGATCCGGGACCCGCCAAGTTTATAGGCCCTGGGCTGTACAGGACTTCACTTTCTTTTCCAGAATACCTTAACCAGGGCGTCTGGAACAGGCAAGTGCCCTATGGATGCTAAGCTGTACTCTAAAAGGAGCTGCACAGAATAACAAAGAAAAGCTTTACAATGAGGCTCAAGAGATGGGGTGGCGAGAGGCGAGAAGCAGAAGAGAGCTACAAGAGCGAGCTACATCCTGGAATCTTCCCAGAGGAGTCACTGCGCATGAGCCGGATCTGCCAGGGAGGGGCCTCAGACCTGAGGAGTGTGTTTCGCCCGGAGATGGGGAGCTTTTGGGAGATGGCAGAAGAGAGGGCGTTCAAGGGCCATGGCACTGAAGGTGATGCTGGGGGAGAGAATGGAGTGGAGGTGTGAGGATTCCTTGCCTGGATCCAGGTGGAAGGAGCCTGCACTGGTTTATTTACTGAAATCACTGCATGAGGAAAAGGCCATGAAATGAAACATCTTGTTTTCAAGAGTGTCCTGGGAACCAGGCGGAACACAGCTCCATTAATCACACAACGGCACATAATCAACACACGTGTATCGCACAATGACTCGCCTCCCAGGCTTTGCCCAGGAACGAGAACGTGTTTGGGAAGAATCACTGGAGGGGCGAGAGCTTTCTAAGGCCTCTCTCTCTGCACAGACACTGACGACCGGACTCATTCACAAAGCTCCATCTTTTGGCTCGGCTGAGTTTGGCTGTCAGAAATGTTTAAATATGGAAAAAAATAAACAGTTGCAACACGTTTCTGTGCGGAGATCTGCCTGAGCCCCTTTGTGATGTAATGGGAAACGCGGCATTCAGGCTACCAGCTGTAGAATAAACAGAACTTGGAGGGTTAAAAGGAACTGAACTTTCCACGACCCCATCTGCAGAGAAGAAAATAATAAGAGGAATGATGCACTGCCCCACAGCTCTGATAGTTTATCCTCCGGTCCCGGCTGCAGAGACAAGCACCGGATGTGATAGGGCCGCTCAGGGCCGCCTCCGAGGTTAGCGCTGCCCATGGGAGACGCACAGGGAGGCTCTTCCAGCTCCCCGCTTCCTCCCCCTGTGCCCTGCTGGCCACTTGAGCCCACTGCCTGAGTCTGATCCCACAGCAGTGGTGAGCTCTGGCCAATAGGCACTGCTCGGCTGCAGAGCAGCAATTTGGAAAATAAACAGGAAAGACGACAGCGAGAAGGAAGAAGGTGAAAAGTCTCCCAGCTGAATTCTTGGCTTGGGGGCCTTGGTTGGTGCTGTGCAGGTCAAGGCTGCTTCAGGACGTACTTGGGGGCAGGGCGAGGTGGTGGTGGGGAGCAGCAGCATCTCAAGCCAGGGAGAGGCGGCAGAAAATTACCCATGGCTGCCACAATGGGAGGCCCCACATCCCTCTCTCGTCCCCCCACCCCTACCATCTTGGATCCAAGACGAAGAAATATGTGGTACCATGTGGTTCTCATTACCATGCTCCCTGTCCCTAAGGCTCAGATAAACCAAAACGGACTCCTCCCAGAGACTGCTGGCCACCACGAGGGACCCCTGACCACATCTGCCTTTCGCCCATTACCACCCACCTTGTGCCCAAACCTGGACACTCACTGCATAAATGCAGTGGATGGGAGGTCCTACCCTAGTATTGATTTGTAAACAGCAGCTGATGCCAAAAGACATAGGAAGTGTCCTGAGTTCCCACCCCAGAAATGTCAAGGGGCCCAAGGGGCCAAGCTAGACTGAGCAGAACCAAGGGAATAAATACACAAAATGCTCCAAGGAAAGGTCATTTCTGTCTGTATCCCTCCAAATGGGTGTGCAGATCTAGTGGTTTCTTTCTTCTGGTACCGCAGTAGGGCTGCCCCAGATCACTGCATAGCTCACCGATAGTCCTCTCCCTCCTCGCTGAGCCCCATAAACACAACAACTGACCAGGTGCCCATGGACCATACAGTGACTCCCTACAGAGGGTGGGGGAGAAGGGAGTGTCAGGAAACTAATACTAAAAGGAAGAAGTACTTAGAAAAACTAGGTGAGATGTCTGAGCTCAAAGTTAAGATGTCTGCAATGGGATGAGGTAATTCCTGGAACCTGGGCAACGTCACCTCAGCTTACCCTGATCAGGCCTCTGGGCTGAGAGGTCAGTTCCGTGGGTGAACACAGGGCTTCCTGTCTGAGTAGAAGGGGAAAAGTTAGCCTTTTCCTGCTCTAGTCTTTATCCCAGCTGGGAGTGCCTTCCAACCTTCACCCTACTGCAGCCCTTGAATGCTAAGGATTCAAGGTTGGCCCGGGCCAAGGGGCCCGATGTCCAATTCTGGTGGCTGTGAGGAACTTTATAGCGCTCCCATTCTTCTAGAAACACTTAGGAAATGACTCCCCAGGAGAGTTTCCAGACATGCTCAAGCCACCAGTGGTTCTAAATGGACCCTCTAGAGCACTATCCGCTTGGGCAAATCCCTCTGGTTTGTTCTGGTCCCAGCTCGTATTTGGAAAAAGCTCCCAGAGTCCAAAAAAATCTTCCCCCCAAACAGACACAAGGCAGCCAGAGAACATGAAACTGCATGCGAGTCTGTTTATGGCCTTCAGAATGGCGGCAAGGGAGCCTCTCAGGCAGCTGTGATGTGACTAGTGAGCAGGGATCGGCGGCTGCAGGGTGACCCAGTGGTCCAACCCCACAGAACATGCCACACACCGGGAAAGTAGACCTCTGGCTGGAGTCTGAACACCAGATCCTAGCTTGGGACCGACCAGCGGTGGCTAGTTAGAGGTATGCACTCAGGACCAAGGCTTGCTCACTTCCCTACAGACAGGCATTCATTTACTCCACCAGGAAAGGAAAAAAATAAGAGTTAATTTACTTTTTATTGCCTCAGAATTCCAAGGTTTAATGTAGCTGTCAGTTTGAGTGCGGTGCAGCTGCCGGCCGATACAATGCAGCCCAGGCCAGCCCAGGTGACTAGGGAAACACATTTCACAGAAATGAACCAACGCACACTCTTGGCCGGTTGTTTGGGGGGATATTGACTCGGGGAATCAGATTAACCCTTCGGGCTGGGGTTTGTTCTGCAAACAGCGTTTGAAAAGCAGCTTCGGTACAAGGATCTGAGAAGCCCTGATCTCAGGTGGACCAGTAGGTTTCTGGTTTCTTCAATTTTGGCATTTCCTCATATGACATGCCACTCAACTACAACGTGCTTGGAAAGATTCAGGTGTGAGGCAAGTTATACCACAGATCTCTATCAAGCTCCTTCCTAAACTTCAGAAAGGAAGGCAGATCTGCTGGCTTTATAGGGAGCAGGTCAGGTATGAACTTTTCTGCTAACTCCACCCGAGGCCGGGACGACAGTTCAGAGAATGAGGACAAGGGCCCCACTGGGGCTCAGGCCATCCTTCTGGCAAGTCTGAGGAGGACTGAGCCCTCACACACCCCTTCATATTTTTACTGGGGGAACAGGCTGACTGGTGATTAATATCAAGTACAATGACCCCATGTTACAAGCCTGCAGGGGCCTGTGGAGGTGGCCATTTCCTGTGTAATACCAGCTTGTTTAAACACTAACATTCAAACGCCACAGCTGCAGAACAAACCCGGAAAGAGTTGAGTGAGAAGAAGCCCTGCATTGTGTTTCGGAGCTATGGAAGATCAGAGAAGCGGTACAGATGGGAAACGAGTTGGGTCTTTGGTTCCTGGAGTGAGGAGCTCTGGAAACAGCTAAGATGGCACAGAAGCCAGGCACAAGAAAACTGAAAAAGAGACGGTCTGTGGACTACAGCCACAAAGGGGAAAGGCTAAAGGCCACAGCAAGAGAAGTTGCTCTTAAGATACGTTATATCCTCTTTTTCAAACTTGTCTGCCGACGGACCATCGTATTCTAGTCCACCACCCTTCACGCGGGGTTCCAACCCCCATGGGAGCCCTGCAGGACCCCCTCCCCCCACCCACCCAACTGGAGGAAACTGGAGGAAATGAGCAGGCAACAGCAGAAACGGACCTGAATGCAACAAGTCTGGTAGAGTCAAAAGAACAGTACCTGGGCTTGAAGAGCTCGGTAAGCCCCTTGGAAAGCCAACTCTGTTCTCAGTGGGCTGGTTCTGGTCTCAGGCTAGGCAGCTCGGCAGGATGGGGCAGAGCCTGAGTCGGGGTGGGGGAGATCTATGCAGCTCTCTCTGAGACTCGGGAACCACAGTGTATTTTCCAGATGCCACCATGATATAAACAGGAGACGACGTTATCAGGGCTCACTGCTCTAGGAGTTAAGACATGGGCGGCCAGATACCATCCTCCAAGAACATCACTGTTTATTAGGTGACCATTGAGAACTACGAGACTCGGTTAAAGAAGATCCTTTCTGCCTTTCTAATTCACACAAACAAGTCAACCTGGGCCCCTGGAAGAGTGCCTGCTGAAATTAATTCTGCCCAATAGGGCAAAATCAATCTGCAGCCCAGTCACCCTGCACTTCTCTGAGAACATAAACTTCATGTTCTCAGCAGTGCAGCTGGAGCCCTATGGCCAACAGCAGGTCACGGTAACCTCATTCCAGGATTTCTCAAGTACCTCTCCTGTGCCTCCCTCAACCTCTCTCTAGGTCAGCGCCTTATTTGACTTCAGTTCTCCTAAGCTACGCTCGGACGTATGGCCTCGGTCTCATGATGATGGTGTGTTAAACCCATCAGCACTGTGTGTTTGGGAAAGAGCGGTCCCCAGGGGACCTCGACGTCTCCACGGCCTGAGTGGAGTCCTCGGTGGCCTCCCTGGTGCGGATTCTCACGGTTCCGGCCTCTCTGAGTTCTGAGCTGTAACCACTCCAACACGTCTTCTCAGTTTAGCACACACTGGACCCAAATAACCTCAGCCTGGAGCTGGAAAGTACTCTCCCGGGGTCAGCGGCTGTACCCTGCTGGGGTCAGACTGGAGCCTTGGGCCAACACCCCTTCCTCTCACAAGAAGTCCTGAGTGGTGGTGGGGGGGGGGAGGCGGGGGACGGCGGCTCCTGCCGTGGGAGAGATCACGTGTGCCCCACACTCAGCACTTGGAGGAAGAGGAACCCCCTGGTGCCAGGCTAGAGTGCTGACGCCCCAACCCGGAGCCAGGGAGACTGGGTGGGGAGCCAGGGTAGCAAAGGGGCTTCCCACAGTCACCACCACTTCCTTCAGGGAAGTGCTGATGGACTAGTACTTAGTGACCTCCTAAAATGCCCTTCTGGGAAGACGTATTAAGCGTCCTTGAAGGGGTGCCGACCAGGCTTGGGATTAGTTCTTATTTCAGAGCTGCCCTAGGAGGGTGAGCAAACGAGCTTCTTTTTAACTCAGGAATGTCTATCTCGTCTACAGGGTCAGCACAGGGGGGCTCCCTGCGGAAATGAGCTTACTGCACGCTCCCTCCATGTCCCCACGTCTCCCAAGGTGGCGGCACCTCAGGGGGCTCCCTCCAGGTCATTTCCAGCATGCTCCGTAGACTACACAAGGCAAACCATGGAAAAGCAGCAAGTCCAGGAATTTCTGGAGGGTTTTTTTTTTTTTTTAACAGTACTCCAATCCAACAGTGTGATAAATGCATCCGAGCTACAATTAGGAAGATATATAGCATCAGAATGCGAAGGTCTGGGCAGCCTGGTGAAGCGCGGGCTCTCCAGAGCCCCAGCTATGTTTCCCATTATGTAACCCTGGTCATGGGCAGACAGCCAGACTCCAAATGAAAAAGAGACTCTGGCTTGGCACCGGTTCTATTTTCCTATCCTCATTCGGGGTCAGCGCAGTGTCATACAGCTGCAGAGAAAGCTCCGGGGATTAAACCTGGGAAAGCCTCCAAGACCAGGACCTGGGTTCAAGTACCAGCTGAAAGCAATAAACCAACTGCCACAGCTGGGCTAGGTTTGGATGTTCTCAAAGTCCCCTGACTCTTTCACTTACTGAGAACTAGAGATCAAGATGAGGGAAGATTTGGCTTTGGTGGAGCCTCTGAAATGAGGTAGGTTGTCCCACTGACCTCGCCTTGCCAAAGGTCCTGGGATGCAAGGGCGCTACGCGTGGGCTCGCGGAAGCCCGTTGCTCTGCTCTTCTCCACCACCTGATGTTCACAACGGCCTCATGCTCCCTGGGCAGAGTCAGGAGTGGCTGCCCCTCCCCTCTCACGAAAGCCACAGAATCTGTGCTCCCCACTCCTCCTCCAACCCCCAACATGTGAATGGCCCCTCCAAAGACTGTGATCTGTTCTAAACAGACCAAAGCACTCTACACTGCCTTTTACAGTGGCTCAAGGCAACTTTCCACACCCTGATACAAACCTCCATACCCAAATCTCCGATACAAAGCCATTCCATCACAACTCCTAACAGACACGAATGGGAGGTCAACGTGCCCACGTGCCAATGCCAGCCTACTAAGTGCCACTGTGTGCAGAGGCACAAATGGCTCTGAAGCCCTGCCCCTGTCACTCTGCAGTGTCAGGGAAGTCCTGTCACCATCAGAACAAGTGCTCCATACGTGCCTAAGTGGCTCCTGCAAGGAACAGTCAATGTGACCAGAAAGAAGAGGAATACGGGCCAAGAGGAGAAAACCAGGGAGACCTCATGATGTGGTTTAGAATTGCCCTGAGGAGGTGGAGGATGCTTCCAAGTGACTGACTGTGCAAGGAAACATGGTAACACAATGAAAGGCAGACAGGGAATGAAGAACGATTAAACAAGGGTCCAAATGTGTCAAGGAGACAACGTGGGAGTAGGCATTTCTGGAGGAGAAGAAAACTGAAGCACAGGCTTTCTGGCCACCTTAGTTTAGGATCAATGAGGAATCTGACTTTGCAGAAAACAAATGCGGGCATAGACTAATGAAAACACGCGAAGGAGAGGTGTTAGGTGGAAGCGATTTCCTTCCTACTTTCTTGAGATCATTCCCAGACGTTCCAAAGTGAAGAGCAGCATAGGGACCTAGTGTGTCAGAGGGATTTCTATTCTGACATCTACAGAACTATCTGGAGTATGTTATTCCTCACAGCCTTAAAAGAAAAAGGCTCCACAGTATGGAAGATCAGTGGATGGGAGATGTCATTTTGTAACCTAGAGAAGAACCACCAGACCCTGCCAATCCCTCAACTACAGCATCCACTCAGTGAATGTTAGGCGGTTATATGAGAAACCAGAAAGAAGGGAGGTAAATTCTTACTCCACTTTTCCACAGCTTGGATCTGAAGACTATGAGATGGGGTGATGGTTAGACCAGGTCTGCTTTGTCCAGTGGCACCAGCCATCAAACCACCGTACCTTGTGGTCAGGCCCCGGGATGGCGGGGCCCCTCCTCTATGCTTAAATTTGCATTCCAGAGACAACCAGCCACTGATTCTGACTGCAAAGGCAGACAGTGCAGGAAGGACTCTATTCTCTACCACACTGACTTCTCCAGCCTAGTCTGGACTCATCAAAGAGTAAGTTAACAGCTACAGGAACTTGTTTACTAAGCAATCAGATTCACAGTATTTGGTCAGATTTGCTATCCCTGTGAAGGAAAGTCTGAAAAGACTGAGCAAACTTGATTCACATGTCCCAGCCCCGTTTGCCTCTGGCCTTGGAGGTGAAGGCCAGTTGGGGGT
The DNA here is from genome assembly GCF_000754665.1 of Bison bison bison. NCBI lineage: Eukaryota > Metazoa > Chordata > Mammalia > Artiodactyla > Bovidae > Bison > Bison bison. The sequence goes on along the minus strand of NW_011495033.1, from coordinate 837,575 downwards.
GGATGTAGCCTGGACCACGTGCCCAGCTGCAGACTGAGCCCTTGCCCAAAGATGGGCAGCAGCTCGCATGAGCCGGCAACGGTCCATTTGCTCCAGCATCCACAGAGAAAACAGACTCAGCACCTCGAGCAAATGAGGCCCAGCACTTCCTGTGTGAGCTTTCCATTTCCTCAGCCAAACAAAAGCCAAGGGGGTGGGAGAGGGAGGAGGGGAAAAGGGAGACAGGTCACAGCAGAGCAGTTAGCCAGCCTGATGGCCAGGATATGGGGAAACGACCTGGGTCGACCATACCTAAGACTGTGAGATGGAGTGACCCAGGGAAGGCCCAAGCTCCAGGAGCAGATGGTCTGCCTTCCCCTAGGCCAAGTGAAAGACAGGAAGACACTGTGACCCCTGCACATGCTCAGAAGCAGTGGCTTGAGATACTTGGTGAGCAAGAGTCCTTCCTTGTCAGTTTCTTTCCAGAACTGCAAACTGCCTAGTCGGCATTGCAGATTAATGGCCTGAAAAGTCGGAGGCTGACATGTTAACTCTTCAGGGAATGCTGCTGAGAACTGGCTGCCCCAAGCCAGATCAGCCTGCTCCTTTATGTATCTGCAGCTGCCCAGCTCAGGGTTCAACTCTGGCTCACCGGGCCTCAGCCTGGAGTGCGTCCTGGAAACTTAAGAGGGTTCACAGGAAAGATGCAGAGATTTGTTTGGTGCTGTGAGCATCACCCACAGGGTTACAGAGCCAGAGTTGGGGGTCCTGGGAAGGGCAGGCTGAATGGTCCAGGGGTGGCTTCCTGGGGTGAGGAGCAAGGGAGATATATGAGGAAGGAAAGGCAAGAAAGAATCAGATTCTACAGTCCACATGGAAAGGTCAGTTAACTTCTGACCAGAAACCTCTGCATGTCACCCAGGAGCCTGGAGACTCCCATGGCATGGCTCCCAGCCCAGAGAAGCACCCCTCCCCACTCCCTAGAAATGTACCATCCTAGCCATCCATCCTCCTCCTTCCAGTACTCTCCCCTCCCAGGGAAGAGCACTAGGCAAGAATGAGAAGACGCTGGGCATGGATGCTTGCTCCCGAACACACACGCATACGCCCAACACAGAGCGTGAAGGAACTGTGCGTGTACCACACCTGCCAGAGACCCCAATACAGCTGCTGGAAGAGGGAGGGAGGGGGGTTGTAGAAAGGGAGACAGAAAGGTCAGACAGAGAAATGCCGAGGGAGAAACCGAGACAGGGAAAGAGAAAGAATGAGGGAGAGAAATGGACAGTCAACAGAATTGACCAGAAACAGGCCTGGGTGCACACACATTAGGGCGCTCTTAGGCAAACACACACACACATACACGGCAACCTGAACACACAGAAGAACATACACAGCGACCTGAGCACACAGAAGAACAAGACGCACAGGAACACGGGTATGGAGCAGGAGCCGTCAAACCTTTTCTATAATGGAACAGACGGTAAGTACTTTTGGCTCTGCAGCCAGTATGGTCTCTGTCACAACTGCTCAGCCCTATTACTGCAGCGCGAGAGCAGCGTGGACAGAGGGAACAAACAAGCATGGCTGTGTTCCAATACAGCTTTATGGGCGCTTTTCAGGGTCCCTTCTCATACACTTTCTGCAAGTCATGAAGTCTTACACTTTTGATCTTTCTCTCAACCATTTAAAAATGTAAACCATTCTTAGCTCATGGGCCACAGCTTGCTGACCCCTGATACAGACACACACAAACAGCAGGGAGGGAGGTGGGAGAAGAGGCAGGCGGGAAGAAGCTGAGATGGGCAGGAGGAATGGACAGAGGCAGGTGGATGGGTACAGGAAGACCCACATATAGAGAAACGTCCCCCGCCCCCAGCAGAGAGACCTAGACTGACACACAGAGATACACTCACAGACAAATATGGACAGGGACACAGGCAGTCCTGGGTACAGATGCTCAGGAACAGACACTCCCACAGGACACAGCCACACAGAGAGACACGGGCAGGACCGAAGCAGAGATGGACTGACATGGGCCCAGACGCACATATGAACACAGAGACAGGGCGTCAGACCACAGTGCAACAGGGTCCTCAGGGGACACAGGAGCCCTGCAAAGAGACCCAGACACAGATGTGGACACAGCACGTGGACACGTATACATGCGCAGACATGGACAGGCACGCCCAGAGCCTTCAGTAGACAAATCCCCTCAGACACACACACATTAATACAAAAAAACCCTCACAATCAGACACGCACAGACAACAAGACCCAAGCAGGCACACACAGAGCTACAACTCACACACTGCTATGAACACAAGAAATCGCTCTATATGGTCGCACAACAACGTGAATGCACCGTAGACTTAAAAATGGTTAAGATGGCAAACTCTGTCGTATTTATTTTTTACCACAATTTTTATAACAGAGAGAAAAAAAGAGATCTACATAGAGACATCCAGCAGACACACATTTTCCCCACACCAACATCCAGAGCCAGGGGGACGAGGCAGGATGTGCTGCGGGGGATGGGGATGCAGTGAGTGCAAAGCGGTCTATGCTCTCACCCCCACACACACCACATCGTGAGAAGGAGGTGGGGAGACAGTGCGCAGGACAGCATGAGAAGCGGCAAGGGCCTGAGAGATGCACGGAGACGAACTAAAAGGGAGAGACAGAGAGGGTCTCACACACTGACCGACACCCACCCAGACCTGGGAAGTAGCTGCGGAGACGGTGAGCGTGAGCAGTGCACAGTGAAAACTCACAAGATCAAGGGCAAGGAGCAGAACAGAGCAAGCCATGAAGTGAGAGAAAGAGAGACTGAGAGGAGGAGGAGGAGGAGGAATGGACCAGAGAGCAGGCAGAAGCAGGGGCCTGGGAGGTGTTCACGGAAGGGGAACACCCAAGTTCAAGTAAAGAGGGGAGACACAGGTCAGCAGGCCACAGGAGGGGGCTGTGGGAACTCGGGCAGGCAGGGCTGACTCACTGTGAGGGGAGCTCCAGGGAGGTAGGCGGAGGGTTCCAGGTGTCTGGGTAGCCGAGCATCCAGTCTGACCAGACCTTCACACTGGGGAGCAGTTCCTTCAGGTCCGGGACAAAGGAGGACACCTTGATGTCATCTTGATCCTCCTCTCCCTCAGGAGAGGACAGCTGAGCTGCAGAGGCAAAGGGTAAGAGCTGGGCCTAGATCTACAGTGGCCCTGCGTGCGGCCAGTGGGGCGCTGGGACAGCAGCCAGCTCCCAGGGAAGGGAGACCCCATCCACAGGACAGCCAGGCCCAGAAGCGAAGGACAAGTGCCAGTACCTAAGAGGATTCTGAAAAGCAGGACAGAGAGAGAACCAGTGCACTGGGTCTGCCCTGCACACAGCTGCCTGTGCTCCACCTGCGGCCTGGCGACAGGGTTGCCACCCTGGCCTCCAGCCTCCAACCCACACCCACTCTAGCCTTCCTTCAGCACAGCACTGACATGGCACCAGGGTTCCTACTCAAACGAACAACCCGAATTTGATGGTAAGGAAGTATCAGAGAAACCCAAACAGTGGGGTGTTCTACAAGATAAATGTCCTGCATACTTCAAAAATGTCAGGAGCATGAAGAACAAAGGAATATTCAGAAACCATCCATGTTGCAGGAGACTATAAAGAGACATGACATCTAAATGCAACGTCTGATCCTGGAGTGCATCCTAGACCAGAAAAAAATATTTTTTTAGGACAACTAATACAAACTCAGTAAGGTCTGTAGATTCAGTAATAGTACTGTATCAACGCTGGCTTCCTGACTGTGATAACAGCACTGTCGTGTAGGAGAAGGTCCTTGTGACTAGGAAGTACACAGTCCAGTATCTGGTGCGGGAAGGGGTGGGGCAGGGAAGCTACCATGTCTGCAACTTATGATCAAATGGTTCATAAAGAAAATAATACGTATACGTGTACGTATGGAAAGAGAGAGAACTTAAAGCAAGTGTGGTAGAAAGTTAACAATTAGGGAGTCTGGGTGAGGGGTAAGTAAGAGAGTATTATTCCCAAAACTTTTCTGTAAATTTGAGATTCTATCCAATTAACCTCCCTTGCTCTAAATAGGCGACTCCAGCCGCTAGAGGCACTCCCAAAGGCTGATGTGGCTGGCGAACAACAGAGGGGCCTCACTACTCATCACAACTGATCCAGAAGCTGAAAGAAAGGTGCACCCTTCAGCCCTGCCTTACATGGCCCAGAAGTCAGGCTTGGAATTCTAAGGGCAGACTTAAAGGACATGGGGACACTGCTCAAAAAGCAGTGGCTTTCAGGAGCTAGTTCTTTCAGGGGCTAGAAAGAACCCCTGATCTGGTCCAGTCAGTCTCCTGGAGATGGCTGGTCCACAGCGGTTACAGCCCCCACCAGGTAGGTACCAAACAAAGAAGGACATACAGAGAGAGAGGTGGAAACCAAAACATCAATTATGAACATCAAGGAAAACTCATTTTTCAAGTTGCATGAACACTCAGCAGTTCAGAGGTACAGTGAAAATCCTGTTAAAGGAGAAGAGAGACAGAGGATGAAAGAAGTCTCCTTTCCTTTCCACAGAACGGAAGGAGGGCCGGAGAGGAAGTGGGACTAGTCAGGTAGGCAAAAGGAAGAGGGCACGCTGGCAAGAGGGAGCCTGGAGTAGAGGGAGAAGACACGGAGAATGCAGCACGGCCTCCTGAGCGTGTCTGGACAGGACCCAGGAGCTGGAAGGCCCACCAGCCAGGGGCCCTCGTCTGCTTACCTTTGGCCGACTCCTTCAGTAAGTAGGTGCAGCGTCGCACCAGGAGAGAAAACATGGCCAGGCCCAGGGCTGCAGCCTGCTCCTGGATCACAGAGCGACACTCCTCCGAGAAGCAGTCTGGGAAGGGGAAAGGCAAGTCCATCAGTGTCCTGGGGGCTAAGGGGTCCTCTCCCCACCTTATGAGGAGGAAGTCCTTGGTCATGTCACTGAGTTCCTTTTCCTCACCTGAGCCTGGGGCTGGAAGATTCCCATTCTCAAAGGGCAGTCAAAAGGTTGAACAAAGTATCGCATGTGAAGCACTCACTAGGATACCTGGCATGTGGTTAAGTGCCCGATATGGTTATTATAGGGCTCCCTGGTATGAATTCTGTTTCACACCACTTCCCCGAGACCAGTAACCCCAGGTGTACAGTCGGAGCCCAAACTGCATGCTCTCTGCTGACGACATGAACCCACAGTGAACAGGAAGTCATGTTAACTCAGTCTCTCTAATGCATAGATGGCAGGAATACAGTCACCAATTAAGATGAGAAAACACCGATTTAGAAGTCATTTTCTTGAAGCACCAACCTTTGATTCCAGCCTTACCTTCTCTCTGTTCCTCCTCCTCCTCAGAGAACACACACGACACTTAGAAATAATATATTTTTCACTGAATGAGTCAAATTTTATAAAGGACAGTGCCTGGCACACAATAAGCACTTAAGCAAGTATTAGCTTTAATTTTCACCTATTCATTCCTCTAGGGCTAAGAAATAAACCTGGTTCTAACATTAGCAGTCTATGCCCCTCACTTCCTGAGCCTGACCAACTTCCTTCCCGCTGTAGGTCAGGGAAAGGAGCCACCCTGGTGGTGGCCGGGCCTATCCTTTAGCAGGAGCTACAGCACATAACCCTCAAACCACTGTCTGTACCTGCTCCCTGTCAGCGGCCCTCCCTGACGGTCACCTCATGCAGCCCTGAGAGAAACAGGTGACAAGCGGAAGGCAGCAGGCCAGGCTGCAGCCCCAGGGGAGGAGACCCCTATATGCGCAGGAGGCAGAATCCACAGCCAGGCTTGCTTGGTCTGGCAGCAGCTGATCTGTTAATTCCTCCTGTAATACGGGAGAACTCTCGGAATCTCCAAGTGTTAAAAGCATAATGAGCTGCACGTTTGATCTCTGTCCCTGCTTGCGTTTTAACCTCGGAAGTCAAGGGGGAGCCCTCTCGCCTCTCCCCTCATTGACACTCGGCTTTTCAATGGGGCCTAATTGAAGTCTTTACTCCAGGAGATGCTATACAACCACAGTTATTCCTAACCGTCTTGGCCACAGGAACAAACATGACTGGAGTATGCAAAGCCAGCCCCAAACCACTTTAGAAAGCCCTGGGGGTAGAAGGAACAGGCTGCTGCTCAGAAGGTCCCAACATATGACTAGCATCAGTGTAGCAATTCTTCTCTTGTGGTTTTCCCACCAGCCTGCCAGATGCCCAATGGTCCCAAATGTCAGCCTCGAACTTTCCAATTCAACTGTGGCAGGCAGTAAGGAAGTGGTAACAATCCATGTGATGAGAATAGATCACCCGTCTCCTTCTTCCTCTGGTAAGGCCCTAAACTTCTGCTAGAGAGAAAGGAAACGAGCATCCAAGGACCAAGCAGAGGGAGGATGGACAGCAGGGAAGGGGGAGACATGGAAGCCATCCCAAGGAAAGCTGCCAGCTTCTCCCCTCCATGCTCACTATACACAACGGCACTCTCCAAATCACCCTGGCCCAGGCCAGGCCCCTGCCCAGCACTGCCAGCAGCAACAGAGCCCAGAACGGGAGAGTGAGTCCTGGACAGAGGGACTTATTAGGAGAGGCTAGTTAGGAGAGGATGAGTGGAGGCCACATCCTGGCAGACGACACGCTGAGTACACATTAGTGTCCCCTCATCAACAGGACATCTTGGGCAGAAGCTGTTGTTGTTTAGTTGCTAAGCTGTGTTAGACTCTTTGTGATCCCATGGGCTGCAGCCCACCAGGCTCCTCTGTCCACGGGAACTCCTGGGCACAGGCAGAAGTTACCTGCACACAGAAGGCCCTCAGAAGAGACAGAAGTGGATATCTGAGCTCCAAGGACTGGCAGAAGCCCAGGACTACAACAAGATACTCTCATCAGCCTTGATAAAGAAAAGACAGGGCAAAGAGAGATGACTTTCACCCAGACCATTTCTATTTTTATGACAAACGGCAACCTTGGGTTAGACACTTTCTCAAAGTGCACAAAGCAAGACTCAAGGGGAGAATCAACTGCTTAGGAACGACACGGAGGCCTCTGGGGAGTCCAGCTTGGCTCCTTTTTAAGCTTCCTGCAGGAAGGTCTGAGGACCAGGTAAAGAAGCAACAACTGGAGCCTCTCTGCTATGTCTGGAAGGGATCAACCACCTCTCAGGGCTGTGGCTGAAAGGCAGCTGCATGACGGCTCTGCCCCTGGCCACGGTTACATCACCTCACCCTTCACCCTTCCATCTCCCCGGGAAGGGCCTGACAGCACTCCCTGCTGTGTTTGGGTCTGATGGATGGGGAGGTATTAATACAAATCAGTACACTGTCCTGTGCTGATCAAGCAGGTGGTGATACCACAGTTATCTCTGGGGATCAGAATGCCTGGGTCTTGGTCAGCTCTGCACATAGAACACTTCTGGAAGGCCTGCCCTCCTCCACGGCTCAGTGGTACCCTAAGCACACACTGAGCACCCACACACACAAAGCTACAAATAAAACAGGGTCCCTGAAATCTTAGGACCTTCTAAATGGGTTATTTATTACCCCCAAGTAACCATGGTGACTCAGACCCCATGCCTCCAGTGAGAAATGTATTAAGTGCTATGGTATCTTCGGGAGATGCTGTCCGCCTCACTTAGGTTTCTGTGGGCTAGAAGCTGTAAGATGCCAGTCCTTGAGAAGGACCCACATGATGCAAGTAGGCAGGAAAGCAGCATCCAGGGTCCCAGGCCCACCTATCCCAGGTGAGGCCTAGGAAACTGGCGCCACCCTCACAGAGGCCCATATATATCCCTGGAGGGAGCTGGGCCAGGCCAACAAGTGATGTGGGGTGGGGAAGGAAAAAGCATTGTTCGCCTTGGTATTTGCCTGGGTTCCTCTGGCTTTGTGTCAGGTGGCTGGAGCCTGACATGAGCTGAGGAACTCATTAACATTGTGAAACAGCCTTTCCCCTTCTTTCCAAAAGCAGGCCTGTTCAAGGGGGTAGGGGAAAGCTTCTGGCTGAGGAAGTCAGACGGAAATGTCTCGTACCAGAGAGTCACCTGAAGTCTGAACCCCTCCCACACGCTCTCAGAGAGGCAGGGGACTGTGGCTCCCACCATTCCTCTGGCCAAATACCTGCTCAAGCAGAAACACTCTTCTCGCTCCTATTAACGAGGAGACCTTCTCATTTTTCTGAGAACATATTCATGGAAAACATAAACCAACTGTCGTCAAAGTTGTATGAAATCAGGAAATGGAGCGGCCGGGAGAAGGCTGCCATGTGGCCGGATGTTATGTATTTCTAATTAGTGCTATACATCTTTCAACAGCAAGTGTCCTTCTGCTGGGAAACACAACACACTGCCCTTGTTATTGTAACTGTCAGAGAAGTGCTTAAACAGATAATCTCCAGGAAAAGTGATAAACACGGCCCCTCTCCCACCCGTGTGTGCACGACGGTGCTGCCAAAGCAAAGCTGTGCTTGACGGCTCCAGGATGGCAGAGTGGTGTCCTGCAGGAAATGGGAACGAGGCGGGAGCAGGGAGAGGGGAGCGGCGCGGAGGCGAGGCAGGCCCACCTGCCCAGACCCGTGGAGCCCGGCCAAGGGACCGCAGTTCAGAACCATCACTTCTGATCAATTCCTGGGTCAGGGGGAGATCTGGAGGAAATCAGATCAGCAGGGCTGAGGTTTGGCTGGTCACGGAATAATCTGGTAGCAACAGACAAGCAGAGTTGGCCTGGCACACACAGCCAACCTCCTAGCAAAAGAATGAGAGGCGTAATGAAGAGAAGACACGGGACAGATGACACGTAAGTCTGATACCCCCACGGCCACAGAGGGCATTCGGAGGGCACTGGGGTCCACTCGCCATTCCAGCAGAGAGGACCAACTGTTTGCTCAGCGGCTTCACTAACAGCCAGAGAAAAATGCAGGCAAGACCACTTATTCACTGATTCCGTCCCCAACGGCTCCTCCCAGAGAGAGGAAATGAATGGTCAGTCACCTCCAAACTAACACCACCTGGAGGCGATTTGTTGGCTCTTATCTTTCAGACATGAGGCTGCTTTTCTCATGAGTCAGTCACCAGTCAGACACAGAGCTGGCACCACTCCTGAGCAGCCCACCAAAACCTCCCCGTCTACAGGAAGTGGGCAGTGAGAGCGTCTTTCGACTGCTGCTGCTCAAGACACAGAGTTCCCTGTGGCAGCTGCTGGCTGACAGGGAGGTGGAAGAGGCAGTCGCTTTTATAAGAACCAGACAAAAATCTCACAGCAAAAGCAGAGATGTCCACGCCATCAGGGCATCACTTTATTCCCCAGGGAATAAAATTCATCATTCGAGAGGATGATGAATGAGTCAGAAAAATCAGGCACCAATACAGCCAAACTATATTCATGCACAATGGCAGAACATAGGCTGACTGGGTGGAAGGCAATCCAGGACGTATCCCTGAGCAAAATGTGTCCGAGACAAGACAGAGGAACATGGGAGGGAATGTGTCTTCTCTCTGAGACCCTACTGTCCTTCTGGATTTTCCAGGATTATAAACTCTTTTTTATTTTTTTTTATTTTTTTTTTTAGGATTATAAACTCTTTAACTTTCTCTTAGCAAGCGGGTAGATGTCGGGACAAAGGAAATCCCAGCCTCCCGACAAAGTGACCTCTCCCACTGACTCCACAGTTGTTGATTTGGCTCAATTGTGGAGGTACGATGGAAAACAGGATACTGTCCATGAGAAGATGATATTCTAATAAGGAAGAAGAGAATACTACACAGACACCCAAATAACTGTAATTCAAGACCATGTATTATGGCATTCCATAAGGAAGGCGGAAATAAGATGCTTTCTCTAACTATTTCCTGCTAGTGTGTATCACGGAAGGTTTCATGGAAGAGAACACATCCATGCTGCAAAAGATGAACAAAGATGGAGCATGCTAAAGAGGCACGCAGGTAGAGACACACCAGCACGTACTCTGACAGCAAGCACTATATTCGGCATGTCATAAAACAGGGACCCATCGCACAGGGCCTGCGATGCCAGGGCAGCAAACACAGGCTGGACCCAAGAGGGAGTGAGGAGGTCTAGCTAAATCTAGCTAAAGCATTTAGGATGGATTAGCGTAGCTGGAAAAAAGTGACAGGGAGGCAAACAGGCTGGGAAGCTAAGAGGACGTGAACTTGCTTGAATGAAGAGGAGTGACATGTAGAGCACTTCATAAACTTTATAATGCCAAATAAATGTAACATCTTTCTTAGAAGAGAGGTGGGAGAGGGGACTGAAAGGCGTGCACAGATGTGAGAAACACTGTGGAAGGAAAATCAAGAGAAGAGAGAAGAGAAGATGGAGATGATGCGGGGAGGAAAGGACCCTTGCTGATAATCTTGGCAGGTTCCAGAGGATCCTGAGATCCCAACAAGGGAAACACCCACCAAATGAGATCCAGGAGAGGGGCAGAAACTGGGACTGTGGAACACCTGGAGGGAGGGGGGCTGTGCGGCACGGAGTCCCCAGGCTCCCGCCCACTTGGCTCCGGGCCAGTCCTGTCTTTTCAGAACAAAGACACTTCAGGGGGTCAGAAATACTTGAGGAAGACCTTGCAGAAGGAGGCCTGGGAAGTCTGAACGGGCTCTCCCTGTGGAAGCCATTAGATATTCAGCACTTCATTTGTTTCCAATTCTTGTAGGAGCGCAGCTCCAGGCTGTGGGGTGAGAGGCTCCCCTCTGACGTAACCAGGAAGCAGCTGCAAAATTAAGGAATCCCTCATGACATCATAAAAAGGGTCGATGGTTTACTGGGGAAAGTATAAAAATTAATTACATATTCCCACATGACCCCCTTCCCCTAAATCTGTACACACCCCCTCCTACCTCCACGCATTCTCTCATCAACAACAACCAGAAGCCACACTGATGAGCAGGGCACGAGCAGGGCAAACAGAACCCAGGAAGAGAAAGCTCCCTGGTGCACCCACTGTCTGCACCACACTGGGGACTGGACAAGGAATGCCTAGTCCTGGAGTTTTTATGCATACAGCATCCTTCCTCAACAAAATTATCAGCCCCTTGAGGACAAGAGCTATGTCAAGACTTCACATCCTTAAAAATTAGCACCATGAAGTGGTTCAAGAAACGATTGCTGCTCTTAACAGCAGGTACACTTGCCTCTCCATTTGTGGATCATAAACGATGATTCCACTGTGGCCAGAAATAATAACTAAGATATAGGGAGACCTGTACAGAGCATATGTGTGTGTGTATGTGTTTATATATATGTATATATATAAAATCAAGGAGCTTTACAAAAGATCTGCACAGGAGGTTATTCTCCCTTTCTGACAACTGAGAAAATAGGCTCAGAGAAGTTAAATGACTGGCCCTAGCTCAAAAAGCCAGTAAGTGTCAAACCTGGGATTTGAGCCCAGTCTGCCTGCTCTTACACATATACACTGTTTTCATACCTTGTGGTTTTTTCCTTTAGTTGGTTTCTGTATATTTTTTGGCTGCGCTGCTTGTAGGATCTTACTTCCCTGATCAGGGATTGAACCCAGGCCCTCAGTAGTAAAAGTACTGAGTCTTGACCACTAGACCATCAGGGAATTCCCCATACCTGGTTCTCAAATGCCTGTGATTCAAGTTTCAAACTCCAACTCTTCTTCTCTCCTTTGCTATGAACATAAAAACCTCAGACTACTCCACAGTTCTGTACCAAAAGCTCTGCAATAACTATGTGAAAACTGAAATTAAAAACACCAACATTGCCGAAGAAAATGAAATATTTAGGTATGCTGCTGCTAAGTCGCTTCAGTCGTGTCCGACTCTGTGTGACCCCATAGACGGCAGCACACTAGGCTCCCCCGTCCCTGGGATTCTCCAGGCAAGAACACTGGAGTGGGTTGTCATTTCCTTCCCCAATGCATAAAAGTGAAAAGTGAAAGTGAAGTTGCTCAGTCGTGTCCGACTCTTAGCGACCCCATGGACTACAGCCTATCAGGCTCCTCCATCCATGGGATTTTCCAGGCAAGAGCACTGGAGTGGGGTGCCATTGCCTTCTCTGTACTTAGGTATAAATCTAGCAAAATATGAATAGGATCCTAGGCTGAAAGCTACAAATGCTGATGAAAGAAATAAAGATGACCCAGAATAAGTGGAGAGACTTATTAATGTTCATGGATCGGAGAATCAATATTGTAGAGATATCCATTCTGCCCATAAAGATTTATAGGTTTAACACAATTACTATCAGAATCTGGGCAAAGATTTTTGTAGACAAAAACAAACTTCATCCTAAAATAAAACTTTAACCTTTATACAAAAAGGCAAAGGACCTAGAATAGTTAAAACAACCTTGCAAAAGAACAAACTGGGAGGAGTCATTCTTCCCGATGTTAAGTCAAAGAATGACTGCCTTTTCAACATATGTTTGCTCAAGCAATTAGATATCCACAAACTCAGATGTTCTTCAATGGATGAATGGTTAAACAAATTGTGGAATATCCATATTATAGAATACTACTCAGCCATTAAAAAAAAAAAAACTCAACCTAAATGTTACACCTTACACAAAAATTAACTGAAAATGGATCAAAGACTTACATATGAAACATAAGACTATAAAACTTTTAGACAAAAAACAGAAGAAAGTCTTCAGGACCTAGGACTAAGTGAAGATTTCTCAGACTTGATGCCAATGTCTAAAAAAGGAAAATTGATATGATACATCTCATAAAATTAAAATCTGTTGCCCTACTGTAAGACAACGAAAAAGCAAATTACAGACTGGAAAAATATATTTGGAAACTACGTATCTTACAAAGAACTAGTATCTAGGCTATATTAAGAACTCTTAAAACTCACCAATAAGAAAACAAATTGTCCAATTAGAAAATGGGCAAAAAGAAAATGGGCAAAAGACATGAACAGACATTTCACCAAAAAGGATATACAGGTGAAATATCAACACGTGAAAGGCTGTTCAGTATCTTCACAGTTTACACCTTTACATTTATATGGGATATAAATATATACAGTTATATTCCACTAGGGAAACAAAAGTTAAAACTACAACGAGACATCATTAAACACCTATTAGCATGGCTAAAATGACAAACAGTAACAACACCAAAAAGCGGTGAGGGTGCTGAGAAATCGGACCATATACACATAGCCGATTGGAATATAAAACGGTACAGCCACTCTGGAAAACAGTTTGGCAGTCCTTTCAAAACTAATAATACACTTATGATATGACCCAGCAATTATACTCTTGGGCATTTATTCCAAAGAAATGAAAATTTAAGTTTGCACAAATACCTGTATGCAAATGTTCATAGTAGCTTTATTCACAATAGCTTAAAACTGGAAACAACCCAAATGTTCTTCACTGGACATATGGTTAAACAAACAGTGGAACATCCATACTATGGAATACTACTCAGCCTCATAAAAGACTACTGATACAGGCAATAACATGGACAGTCTGTCATGGAATTACGCTGGGTGAAAACAGTCAATTTCAAAAGATGACCTGCTATATGATCCCATTTATATAATATGCTTGAAATAATGCAATTGCAGAGATAGAAAACAGGGGTTAGCATCTGGGGATAGAAGGGAGGGATGGTTCTTAGAAGGTAGCATCATGAAGGAGCTTTTGCAGCGATGGAACGGTTCTGTATCTTAATTGTGAAGCAGTTACATTAAACTACCTGTGTAGGGATTACCCTGGTGGTCCAGTGGCTAAGACTCTGAGTTCCCAATGCAGTGGGCCCGGGTTCAATCCCTGGTCAGGAAACTAGATCCCATATGCTGCAACTAAGAAAAAAAAAAACAAACACCCTGTAGGCTGCAATGGAGATGGAAGATGCCGTGTGCTACAACTAAGACCCAAAGCAGCTAAATAAATAAAATTAAAAAAAAAAAGAAAACAACTACCTGTGTGGTTAAACTGCACACAACTACACACACACACACACAAGAGTGCATATATAACTAGTGAAATGTGAATAAGGTCCAGGAGTGTACCAATGTCAATTTCATGGTGTTGACACTGCACTAAAGTTATGCAAGATGCTAACATTAGGGAAGGAGGGATGAAGGGTGAACAGGACCTCCTGTGTGTATCAGTTCAGTTCAGTTGCTCAGCCGTGTCCAACTCTTTGCGACCCCATGAATTGCAGCACGCCAGGCCTCCCTGTCCATCACCAACTCCTGGAGTTCACTCAAACTCATGTGCATAGAGTCGGTGATGCCATCCAGCCATCTCATCCTCTGTCATCCCCTTCTCCTCCTGCCCCCAATCCCTCCCAGCATCAGGGTCTTTTCCAATGAGTCAACTCTTCGCATGAGGTGGCCAAAGTATTGGAGTTTCAGCCTCAGCATCAGTCCTTCCAACATATATATATTTTTTTCTTACAATTTCCTGTCAATCTATAATTATTTCAAAACAAAAAATTTAAAACAAGTAAGCCGACAGACAAAACCCAAAAAGACTGGACACAGGATTCCAGCAATGTTTCTCTTTTACACAGAAAAGGACGACTAAGACATTCTGAGGATAGCTTCTCAGTTGAGAATCCTTTCAACCCCTTGTTCTCATGTGCTGCCCGGCTTGAGATGCTGGACATGCCCATCCGTGTGGTTCCTTATCTGGACTGAGCAAGAAACTGCCAGGGGCAACCAAAAGCAAAGTAAGAAAAAAGAAGGGAAAGTTCACTGAAAACAGAACTTCTGTCCAAAGAATAAGGAGTCAAGCAGGAGAACTCCATCAGCAAGGCTACGACTCATCGGAGTGGCAAAATCCATGACAAGCAGCACTAAGTGAAGGTGATGAGAAAGTGAAGAAAGAGGACAAGAACGAATTGCAGAAGCTAAGTGAGCTGTTTAAACATGTTCTTGCTGTTCAAAAAATAAGTAAAGGTATAAATCTCAAACAAATGGTATGTACATTCTTCAAACAAGGGCAGGTGGGGTGGGGGGAGTTGTTTTAATGCACAAGTCCTAGCACTGTTATCTTCATACATGAAACTGCTTATACATTTTCAGGGCTGCACTGCTTTGGACTGTTAATCAGATGGATATTAAGATTTTTTCAATTAGCAGCATGAGCTACAATACTATTTTAAACTGCTCCTTTGCCAATAAATCTGTAAAGATCAAATTTAAAAAAATAGATTTCATTTAAAAAACTTACTTTTTAAAAGACAAAAATAAAAAGTCACAAAAATTTTCTCACTGGGAGAAAATATTTGTAAAACATATATCTGACAAAGGACTCTCATCAAGAATATATAAAACTCTTCCAAATTAATAAGATACACCAAAAAATGAGCAAAAGACATATGCAGATGGCAAATAAGAACATGCTGAACATGTACTTCTGATAAGATGCTCAACATTAGGGAAATCAAAACCATGAGAAACTCTACCCCAACTAGGATGTCTATGATCAAAAAAACAGAAAATAACAAGTATTGGTGAGGATGCAGAGAACGTAACTCCTTCCTTACACATGGCTTTAGGGATATAAAATGATACAATCACCCTGGAAAATAGGTGGGAAATTTCTCAGAAAGTTAAAACAGATGACTTAGGTATACCACTCCTAGGTACCGACCTAAGAGAAGCGAAAGCGTTATGTTCACACAGACTTAACACTTGATCGCATACAGCAATTTTATGTGTTAACAGCCCCAAACGAAATAAAACCAATATCCATCAACAAGGGGATGGATAAACAAATTGTGGTATATCCACACAATGGAAGGCCAGTCAGCAATGAAAAGGAACAAACTCCTGTATCACTCAACAATGCTGATGAATGTCAAAATCAATCTGGAATAAAGGCAGGACAGAGGGAGGGTGAGGAAGGGCGGAGAGAACTCACTGTTGAACTTCAGAAAACTGAGATTAATCTACAGTGACAGCAGATCAGTGGTTGCCTGGGACTGGGAGGGGACGGTTAGGGAAGAATAGATTACAAGCGAGCACAAAAAACTTTTATTTTAAGGGTGAAGGATATGTCCACTATCTTGACTGTCATGATGGTTTCACAAATGTGTATATTTATATATATATATATATATATATATAAATATATGTCTAAATTCATCCAACTTACACGCTTTGAGTATATGTGGTCTAAAATACAGTTACATCCCAGTAAAACTCTTAAAAACATTTTTTAAATTAGGGGAATCAACTCTTCAGATTTCTCAGAGTTTATAACTTAGAGACTGATTTAATCAAGAAAGGTGGACATCTACTGAGTATCCAACACATACAAAGGCCCTGAATAAGGTGTTTTGTCTACGGCCATACCACCCTGAACACACCCAATCTTGTCTGAATTGGGTGTTTTGCACACATAACCCTTATACTGAGAAAAACACTGCAAACTGGCATTGACATTCCCCACTTTGTTGTTTTTGTTCAGTCTCTAAGTCACGTCTTACTCTCGGAGACCCGTGGATTGCAGCACACCAGCCTGCACTGTCCTTCACTATCTCCTGGAGTTTGTGCAAACTCATGTCCATTGAGACAATGATGCCATCCAACCATCTCATCCCCTGTCATCCCCTTCTCCTCCTGCCTTCAATCTTTCCCAGTATCAGTTTTTCCCAGTATTGGAAAAAACTCATTTCCAATGAGTTGGTTCTTCACATCAGGTGGCCAAAGTATTGGAGCTTCAGCTTTAGCATCAGTCCTTCCAATGAATATTCAGGATTGATTTCCTTTAGGATTGACTGGTTGATCTCTTTACAGTCCAAGGAACTCTTCAAAGAGTCTCCTCCAGCACCACAATTTGAAAGCATCAACTCTTCGATGCTCAGCCTTCTTTATGGTCCAATTCTCACATCCATACATGACTACTGTAAAAACTATAGCTTTGACTATATGGACCTTTGTCAGCAAAGTGATGCAGCCATGAAATTCCCTACTTTATAGACAAGAAAACAAAGCTTCAGAGGGTAAGTTAACGCTGTTCATCAAGGTCACACAGCTGATATTAATAAATGGTTGAGTGGCAAATTCAAACCTTTGGTCTGGTTGGCTGCAAAGCTCCTTATGGAGCTGTAACATAACTGCTACCTTCTGAAGGCACGGACATGACCTCCAGAGGTGTTAGGCCCTCTCCAGAGAGGAGCTTGGCTTTCCCTCTTCCTCGACATGGAGCTCTAGAACCAAGAAATGTCCTGGGGACTTTATTGATACATCTTGGCAAGACAGATGGCAAACCACTTCTACTCTTTTCAAGGAAAATTGAAAACACTTTTAAATGAGTGCTCAGCTTTTTCCAGGAAATACCCATGCCATCTTAGAAATGGAATTCCAATAGATTTCCTGGGAAAATTCAATCAATTGCCAATGAAAACGTACTCTGGCTATTTCCACCTTAGTTATATCTCCAGATTGATATTTCCATCACTCGGAATTTCCAGCCTGATTCCAGGGTTATTCATTGCACGTCCCCTCTTGGGCAAGCTGAGCTGCTGCCAGCAGAATGGCATGCTGGCACCAGCCAAGCCTCTCAGGAATGGGGCCCAGCGGAAGCATGCCTGCCACTCCAGCGTCACATTTGGAGGAGTTACAAGTAGATCTTGGAGGACAGTGTCTCTGCTTCTACACTGCTTGCCAGAGGTTTGGGGAAGCTTGTCTCTCTCCCAATATTTGAGTGAAGCAAAGGAGGCACAGAAAAGAGTGGCAGCTTCTTGATTTCACATCAGGCAGCTAAATCCCTGTGGAATGCCATCAGGAGATCTGGGGAGCCTTGAGCCAGAAGTTACTTAAGGTTGTAGAGAAGAGAAGCAAAAGAAGCTTCCTAAGAGGCATGCCCATTGGCTAACCTAGAGAGAAAACTTCTGCTGTAAAGCTGTGAAGGAATTAATGCAGCTACATCGCTTCTGATGGAGCAGGCAGAGGTTTGGCATCTGATTCAAGCAGGTTGAAACCCACCTTTGTTGGTATGACGTTTCAGGAGCAATTTGGGCTCAACGTAAGTCAGTGAAAAATAACGCCAGCAGACACCTCATTCAGAAGAGGCTCCTTCGAGATGGCAGGCAGCGGAGCAGAGAAATGTTCAGCTTTCATTTTAACAGATTAACTCAAGTTATTTTCATTTTATGGTTTACTGAAGGATGTTTTAAAAGAGTTTGACAGTTTGCAAACAAGGCCAAAAATAAAACAACCCTGAGACAGGTAGGGCAGAGAGGTACCTAGAATAGGAAGGATCTCTTGGACTCCTTTTGAGAAGCTTCCAGAATGCAAAGATTACAGCCATCACACAAATTTGGAGGAGTCAGTACTGAAAATTGAGGCCAATGATGAAACATAATTCCTGGGTGGATTCCTCTTGAGTATCCAGATCTGCATGTTCATCCCAGCCTGCTCCAGCAACTTGCCTTGAAAAGCTCCTCAAAGCTGTACAATCCAAGATCAATGCCCAACCTACATCAAGTAAGTAATGACTTTATCCAACCCCACCCACTGTGGAGCATGTGTTTTTAAAGCAGAAAAGAGATCAACAGAATGATAGCTAAATAAAGTAATTATGCCAAGGAAGAAAAGTGAGAAAGCACTCCGTGAAGGTGACTAGAAACCCATGGGGCACCAGCTAGTACCCTGACTGAGAAGGTCTGCAAAGAGATCCCCTTTAGAATTTGTATTTGTATTTGTATTCAGCTTGTCAACAATACTGGCTGAAACCTATATACATTGCCTTAAACTAGGTTTAAACTTTTTAGTTTATACTTATTATTTTATACTTCAGTATATACAGTAATGTAATATACATACAGTACAGACAGTATCCATACATACAGTGTAACAGTATATAACAGTATATGCAAGGTAGGGCAATGTATATACAACATAGGGCAACATCACCTACAATGAATAACATTAAATGTAGAAAATTAGGACCAAGAAGAAAAATATAAATATGTCAATCATGCAGGTTAACAATCTTTCATGAATGATCTTAAAATTTGCCTCTGGATTTTCCTGGCAGTCAAAGCAGAAAAGGAAACACCAACAATAGTATACTTGTCAGTATTGGAAAGGAATAAGTATATCAGTTCCTCAGGAAAAACAAATCTTTTCTCAGCACTGAGTTCTAAACTTTTTTTTTTTTTGGCCTCACCGTGCAGCATGTGGGATCTTAGTTCCCAGACCAGAATCAAACCTGTGCCCTTATACTGGAAGCTTGGAGTCTTAACCACTAGACCACCAAAGGGAGTCCCTAAAATAATTTTTTAACACTGACTCTGTCCAAAGGATACTGTGTGGAAAAGAAAAAAAAAAGCAATAATCTTGGAAAGGCCTTTATAACACATGGCATTATACCACATACTATTAAAAGATATCCAAGAAATATTATCCTGAAGTTATCTGTGTGGTGAGACAAAATAATTATATATCACAGTCTAAGAATGTTTTTCCAAAAACACAGACGTAGGAATATTCTATATATTGATAGATAAATAATGCTTTAAGAAACTCTTTAAAACTAAGTTAAAATAATGCTAAATTAGGAGACTGTAATTCTTATTCCAAAAGCCTCCACAAAGGGTTTCCTTAAGTAGAGAGATCGCCGATGTCTAACATATCTGGCCAACAATCAGTCTGCAACACGGACCAAGGGTCAGAGAAAACCAAATGCAAGAGCCACTTGCAGTTGATGATGAAAGGCTGCAGTATCCTAAAATTCTAAAGAATCTTAGATCAATGGGAACATGACATACGCTATAAAAGTCTTATTTTAAGAAGACCAAATGATACATTAAAATATATACGCTCTTAAATATATACATGCATAAACATAATGTGTGGATATGAAAGGGAAATGGTCTAAACTGTAAACTTTGATTTATGTACATTTTTGGGATATTTCCAAAACAAAAAGTTCAACAGCATGCTATAGGGCAAAGCGATTTAAAAGCTAAATTTATATTTGAACATTGGTGCTGAGAACAAAGCTCAGTAATTCTGGGATTAGCACCCCCTGCCAAACAGGCAGCCTTTAAGCACCAGCTCAACTTCATCTTCTTGGTGAGATTTCCTCCGTTTGGAGGACAGAACTGACCTGCTTCTGCTTAGTTCAAAAGACCTAACAGATTTATTTTTAGAGCACTGCCTTGCCCCTTAGAGTGGGCCCAAAAGACAAGTGAAAACAGCCAAGAGGAAATAAAATAGCAAACCTGCCGCCTCTGTGGCCCTGAATGGCCATTCTTCCACCCTCCCTCTCCGAAACCCACCTCTTTCCTCTCCATTGTCTAAGTCTTGCCTTCAAGACCCAACATACATTAAACCTGTGCTGTGCTCCCTGACAGGCCTCCTGTGTCTGGGCTCAAAGCAGTTCCATCCATAACATGCCCCTAGCAGGTGGCTCAAAGTCACTCCAGCACAGGATTTATCAAGCTTCCCCACTAGGCCGGAAATCCCATGAGGGTAGGGTCTACAGGCAGACTCCTGTAAATCCCAAGCACTTGCCACAGTGCCTGGTCAATGGAGACGATCTGTTCTGAGTAGTACCTCACTAAGCGGTGGACTAATCCATTTCCTTACGCACAGTCAGCTTTTACTAAGCAGCCACTACATGGGACAGCCCTAAGCTAGGCACTGAGCTTTCAAAGAAGAATCAGACATGAAGCTGGACCCTCAAGGAGTTGAAATCTAATAGGATCCCCCACGCATAGTTAACTATGAACCAAAGAAAAAGTGAAAACTACCTTAAGAGATATAGATAATGTGTGAAATGAATGAAGAAAGTCACCATTACAAAGTTTGGACAGGAAAAGCCTGCAAACAACCTAAGTGTCCATGACTGTTTAAATAAATTATGGGACATATGTAAAATAAAACACATAGTCATTTAAAAGGGTCAGATAACTGTTAAAATACGATATACAAAAATGATATAACAGACCTACTATTTACTGAACCTTTACCATTTGCCGGGAATGGGGGCAGGCAGAAGGAAGCAGAGGTGCAGAAAAAGGCTTTCCTGGCTTCAGTCCCTTTTGCAGGACAATACCCTTGTCCTCAAGTTCCTTGCAATACATTTCCTCTCTTGCTTAAGCTACTTCAAGTTGGTTCTTGTCATTTTCAAACACTCCTAACATACATGGTAAAAAGGACTAGACAGTGGGGCTGACATTTGTTAAAGCTCATCAAACCGAGCGCTTAAAATCTGTGCTTTACTGTTTTACATAAATTACATCTCAACTTAGAAACAGTGAGACCAAGACAGCATGAATAAATGGAGGACACTGGTACCAGTAAGAGAACAACTGCACTGGAGGAGCAGTTCCGGGGCAGGGGTTGATCTGGTGCATTGCCCAGATCCCCCCTCAGCACGAACACGCTCACTCTCCCAGCTGGCAGGAGTACTGGCAGCCGCAGATTTCAGCTGATCCCTCTCCCAGACCTGCTCTCAGCTGAAGAAAAGCGCTTCTCCAATGTCACTCCCCCTTCCCAGCCAAAACTCACATTCGTCGACTGGTGGACGGAGGGAGGGTGTATAACGATTCAGCCCTGTTGGCCTAATCTGGGACTACTCTGAAGGGTTAGCCCCTTTAAGCAGCTCCACAGCTCCGTACAGGACTGGCTAAGGCCTCTGTTAGATTTGCAGTGAAGTTTAACTTCTCTCTGTTCCCCATCCTGCTTCCATCATGCCCCCTTGGGTAGTGGTCCTGAGAGCATTCCCCAAATAACTTCCTGGGGATGCAAACCTCCATCTTAGGAGTATGCTTCCTGGGAAACCTGACTTGCAACATGTGAGAAACAGAATGAATCAATTTTTAGCAAGCTTGAGATTCCAGGTAAAAACATCCAACAAGGAGTTACAAATGTGGGCTAGAGCTCAGGAAAGTTTTGGGCAGGAAAGAGATTTAGGAGCGATCCACAGAAAGGTGACAATTAAAACCATGGGATTTTACAATACACCAATGGGGAAAGGCTTGAGAGAGGAAGGCCAAGGTAATAAAAAGGGCTGATATTTCATGTGTGGATAAGAAAGGGAAGACCCAAGACACAGGCAGAGATAAGGGGAGAACAGAGAATACAGTCATTATCACCAAAAGCACTTCAAGAAAGTCTCCTGTCAACAAAGGCAAATACTACCAGAAGAGCGAAGAAGAACGAGACACGACACAACAAATGCTCAACAAACCTTGGTTAATCAAGCTGAGTGGGACACGTGGCCTGCAGGGCACTCAGCTTTTGCTGGGTTGTTTTTGGCAGCTTCTGTCCTACAGCGACAGGCACAGACTCTACCTGAGTGCCCTGAGGCAGATCCACCGTTGGATTGGTAAGCAAAGAAAAGCTGAAACGGTCCAGTACATGAATATAAGTGAGCCAAGACAGAGTTCAGCTGCTTAAGCAATTTGGAAGAAACCTTCTTCTGAAAGGTTTCTTTCAAGAGTATTCCCAGGGATCCTCTGAATTAACAGCTGGGATCCTTGAGAAGGCTCACTGTCCCTATGGACCAAATTCAAACCTCAGTCAAATCCACAGATATTTAAATAGACTGATTCTAGCACACTTTTTTTTGAGGGGTGGGGACAGAAGGCCACAGGTATAAGGAGGGAGGGGGGAGGTAATCACTTACAGACATCAGTGACATCATCATTGCTTTGAATACAAACAAACAAGCTCTTCTTAGCCATGGCACCCTAAAGTAAATGACATCCCACACAAACAGGTGTTACGTGACCTCCAGTCCTAGACCGGAGTAAACAATTTTATTTCTGCCCCTGTGCCCGACGTAACTAGGCGTGATATTCAATGGCACACTGGCCTTCCCTGTTTTCCTTTGGTGTGGCTGAGGGATTCTCACACCTATGTCCCTTACCCGAGTCCTGCAATCCAAGGCCAAGGCATCACAGATGCCCAAGAACTGGTGTGGCTCTACTTCCTGCAGAGATTTCAAACCTGTCGGGAATTCCGAAAGTCAGCACCAATTTCAAATCTGATCAGCATCTCTGAAAGTCACAGTTACCATACAGCTGAATAAAATATTTTTTCATAAATTTAACGCCAGTGTGTCTGTGTTTGGAAACTTTGAAAATACATGTTGTATGGTTTACTGCACTGGAAAAGGTGCCAACAGAGTTTCAAAGGAAGGGAAGTGTATAACTGTTTCCTTTCAAATGCATTTTCCAATGGGATCCATTCAGGGAAAAGGCTGGAACTAACTAAAACATTATTAAAAACTGTTATGGAAAGAGACAGGGAGATGGAAAAAGATAGACCCAAAAAGCGAAATACATAACCAAGAGTGAGACAGACATATGAGGAAAAAGAAAGGGGATCTGGGCAGAGAGACAGGTTGGACGGGGAAGTAGGGGGAGACGGAGTTTTGTCTGGCAGTTGCCGTTCGTGGCCTCATACTGCCGCAGATCAATCGATCCGGCCTGCAGCGCTGCTGGCCCAGTGGCACAAGACAAACCACAGAGTTGGCTTCAAGCTCGGCGCTTGCGAACTGCTGACCTTCAGTTTTCAAACCAAAAATATTCTTTGGGAAACGGTAATACCAGGTTCAGCCCAACCAGCCAAGCAAAAACAAGGACTACTAACCTGAAGTAACACCCTATTCGGTTACATCAGGCACCAAGCCTTCACAGGCATCAACTAGGAAAATCGGCAAACCTGAAACCACACCCCACCAAAAGCCAACTCCAGATTCTGACTCAACCAAATAGACAATGATAGCCAGAAATGCTAAAGCAAGTGACATGGTGTTTCAAAGTTGGCTTGACCAGGACCTGCTCCAGCAGGAAGGCCAGTCCTTGCTCACAGAGCCAGAGATATGGCAATCCTTTCTGAGGTCACATGTGCATGACTCCAGTGGAATCCGCATGCAATGCTGAGGGCAGGGTTTGGCACTGACTTACAAGCCATTACATTTCTAGACAAAGGATTAACAGTTTGTAGTGAGTTGTTTTTTTGGTTTGGAGTGTTTTTTTTTCCCCCCTGTCTTTTTCTAAATTCATCTAAGTTAGGGTGATGCTAAAATCTATCTCCTAAACTGGGATACTTGTGAGGGCAAAAGGGCGTGCTATTAGTAACTCATAAACAGGGGCAATCACTGGGCAAACCAGGACTTACCATCACCTTAGCCTAAGCCATAGTAGTTGTTCTTCTCTCTGGGTCAGTATTATACAATTTCAGCTCTGAAGAATCTTATTTAAAAAGCCAGGACTGCTCCTGATTAGTGCCAAAGCACTTTTTGAGCTCCTCCAATGGAGAGGTAAACAAATCAATTAAGTTAACTGCAAAAACTAACAAGAAAGATTGGGCTTGACAATCAGGATTCTGGAGAAGCTAAAAATTCCAGGCAGCAGCTTCAGGGGAAAAGGGAATGTGCCACAGATGGAGCTGTGGAGGCTGATCCGCCCAGCCTCTCAGTGCTGGGCCCTGATGCCTCAGCCAGCTTCAAACGGCGAGTGGAGGGCGGGCAGACCTTGGTGCAAGTTTGCTGAGTTCCAGGCCATCATTCTTGAGGGTGTAATAACCATGGGCTGTAGCACACATGTTGAGGGATGAGGGAAAAAAATAAACAGAGAGACAAAAGAATGAGGATGCACTGCCAATTTCAATTGTGCAGCTTTTATTTTTAAATGCTTATCAAGCTGAGAGAGAGCAGAGTTCTTGGAAAACAAGGTTTCCTTTTTTCCAATGCCAGCGTAAAACACCCTCAAGGACGGGCACTGCACAGACTGTAACAACAAGGAACGTGGCCCTGCACCCTCCCAGCAGCACAGCCCGCCACGGGTCCCACGCTGCTCTGATTTCGGCTCAACTGAGAACTTGAAATAACAGGCCCACTGCCTCTGGTAAAAACTGCTCTTTTTAAATTTTTTATTAATCTCCAAACTGGCTGTGTTAGAATTACAGCCCATTACCTACTAACTCTCTTCACTAATAAAATAAATTTGTAAAAGGCCTAATTACTACTTTTACTGAAGTACACTGCCTGGGGATCAAGTACAGGAAGCCAAGGACTCAACCAGTTGTCAGCGAGACTGGGATGGGGAGGGGGCCCGGGGGAGGATATGGAGTCACCAGAGGGAGGGGATAGGAGGGCCGCAGAAGAGGCTGAGCCCGTGCCCAAAAAGACACAAAAGGCCACTAACCCTGCTGTTGTTCTGAACAGCCTCGAGAGGATCCATGCCATCATGGCATTTTGGGAGGCCTGTCACGGGTTACACAGGCCTGTGCTGCCCACGCCCCAGCTCAGCAGAAAAAGCGAACTGCAGTCCAAGACAGATGGATCCTGGCCGGACTCTCAGCAGAGAGCCTGGAGAGTCTGACCAGTAAGGAAATAAACAACCATCCTTCCCACCTACCCCTCTCTCTCTCCTTGCCTCCCCACCCCCAAATCTAGGCCCCCAAAGAAGAAAAAGACACAAAACAACAACAAGTGCGGGCAATTGCACAAGAGCTGTACCGTGAAGGCGAGGCCGGCTGCATCGACTTCTGGGCCGTGCCCTGCACCCCATCCCAGAACACTGATTACAGAGCTGGAAGCGTTCCTCACCCGCTGAGCCAGCCGGCCCCTCATCCAGGGCTGGTGCGGTGCAGTCTGACTAGAAACGAGCAGTCAACTCTGACACGCTCATTTGTAACAGAAGGTGTATATGAGACAAACTAGTCCAAGCTTAGAGAGAAAGGAGGAACAAGACGTGACTGTCATTCTTAATTGTCCACGAACAGCCCTCGAAGGCAAATCCTGTGCCTCTCTGAGACTCTGATAAACAGTATTTCTCCTCCAGAGAAAACTAAAAAAAAAAAAATCAAGTGCTGCCAAAGAACCTCGTTTTTAAGGAATCCTGATAAGAAAACCTGCCATGGCAGGTGAGTGAAGCCTGTGGCGGACACGCCTTTTGGGGACGACCAGACTGAAACCTGGCAGCTCACTGAGGCGGGGTCTGCACTAACTCTCAGCATATCACATGCCTGACCCTGAAGGAAGGACTGAGGAATGATCTCAATGGGAAAAACCCGACAGCAAGGGCTGTGACACCAAAGCCACAGCTCCGTGGGCCCCTGGAGCCTCTCAAACTAAGCTGCCAGCTAGGGAGCTAACACTAGCTTTGGATATAATGCAGCTCTGGTAGAGTAATTAATTTTTTTCTTAACTGGGATTACATTAATTTTCAAGGACTAATGGAGTCCAGCTGTAATGGGAAGAGCGGCTGTCGATGCACAAAGGCACTTGTGCGTACAACATTATAAACACACACATACACACACACACGCGCGCGCACGCACACACACACACAGACCTATAAAAAGGATCCACTATAACAGGATATTTTTAGTTTCTACAATGCTGCACTAAAAATACAGCCCCGGCTGATACATCATGGCAGAACTATTCTCTCTCTG
This sequence comes from Bison bison bison, assembly GCF_000754665.1. Classification (NCBI taxonomy): domain Eukaryota; kingdom Metazoa; phylum Chordata; class Mammalia; order Artiodactyla; family Bovidae; genus Bison; species Bison bison. The sequence goes on along the minus strand of NW_011495033.1, from coordinate 811,221 downwards.
TCCCTTCAGGAACAGTTTAAAACATTTATTTTTGTTTCCTTTTTGCGATGGTCAGAGTAGAGAGAGAAAATAGCAACTCATTGATAAGAGGAAACGAGAGAGACATGAAAAATTGAAAACTACCTAAAAACTCATGGAGAGGTTTATTTTATTAGTTCTTAATAAATATCTTGCAGATTTCCTCAGGAAATACACCAGATCACATGTAAAATAGTTTGATACTGATGTCAACTGCATCAACATATGAAGTCTATTAGGGTGAAGCCACAGCAGGGTGATCAGCGTGCTGAAAAACTCCACAGTACTTGGAGGGAGGAGGGGGG